>NW_027185146.1:0-27743 GCF_040668555.2 Bombus flavifrons
AACGTTATACGTTATATGGTGATACTATATAACGTTATAACGTAATACTACATAACGTTATACGTTATAAAGTAATACTATATATCGTTATACGTTATAGCGCAATACTATATAATGTTATACGTTATAACGTAATACTATATAACGTTATACGTTATAACGTAATACTATATAACGTTATACGTTATAACGTAATACTATATAATGTTATACGTTATAACGTAATACTATATAACGTTAAACGATATAACGTAATACTATATAACGTTATACGTAATAACGTAATACTATATAACGTTATACGTTATAACGTAATACTATATAACGTTATACGTTATAACGTAATACTATATAATGTTTAACGTTATAACGTAGTACGATATAACGTTATACGGTATAACGTAATACTATATAACGTTATACGTTATAACGTAATACTATATAACGTTAAACGATATAACGTAATACTATATAACGTTATACGTTATAACGTAATACTATATAACGTTATACGTTATAACGTAATACTATATAACGTTATATGTTATACCGTAATACTATATAACGTTATACGTTATATGGTAATACTATATAACGTTAAACGTTATAACGTAATACTATATAACGTTATACGTTATAACGTAATACTATATAATGTTTAACGTTATAACGTAGTACGATATAACGTTATACGTTATAACGTAATACTATATAACGTTATACGTTATATGGTGATACTATATAACGTTATAACGTAATACTACATAACGTTATACGTTATAAAGTAATACTATATATCGTTATACGTTACATGGTGATACTATATAACGTTATACGTTACATGGTGATACTATATAACGTTATACGTTATAACGTAATACTATATAATGTTATACGTTATAACGTAATACTATATAACGTTATACGTTATAACGTAATACTATATAACGTTATACGGTATAACGTAATACTATATAACGTTATACGTTATAACGTAATACTATATAACGTTAAACGATATAACGTAATACTATATAACGTTATACGTTATAACGTAATACTATATAACGTTATACGTTATAACGTAATACTATATAACGTTATATGTTATAACGTAATACTATATAACGTTATACGTTATATGGTAATACTATATAACGTTAAACGTTATAACGTAATACTATATAACGTTATACGTTATAACGTAATACTATATAATGTTATACGTTATAACGTAATACTATATAACGTTATACGTTATAACGTAATACTATATAATGTTATACGTTATAACGTAATACTATATAACGTTATACGTTACATGGGGATACTATATAACGTTATACGTTATAGCGCAATACTATATAATGTTATACGTTATAACATAATACTATAAAACGTTATAAGTTATACCTTAATACTATATAACGTTATACGTTATATGGTAATACTATATAACGTTAAACGTTATAACGTAATACTATATAACGTTATACGTTATAACGTAATACTATATAACGTTATACGTTATAACGTAATACTATATAACGTTAAACGATATAACGTAATACTATATAACGTTATACGTAATAACGTAATACTATATAACGTTATACGTTATAACGTAATACTATATAACGTTATACGTTATAACGTAATACTATATAACGTTATACGTTATATGGTGATACTATATAACGTTATAACGTAATACTACATAACGTTATACGTTATAAAGTAATACTATATATCGTTATACGTTATAGCGCAATACTATATAATGTTATACGTTATAACGTAATACTATATAACGTTATACGTTATAACGTAATACTATATAACGTTATACGTTATAACGTAATACTATATAATGTTATACGTTATAACGTAATACTATATAACGTTAAACGATATAACGTAATACTATATAACGTTATACGTAATAACGTAATACTATATAACGTTATACGTTATAACGTAATACTATATAACGTTATACGTTATAACGTAATACTATATAATGTTTAACGTTATAACGTAGTACGATATAACGTTATACGGTATAACGTAATACTATATAACGTTATACGTTATAACGTAATACTATATAACGTTAAACGATATAACGTAATACTATATAACGTTATACGTTATAACGTAATACTATATAACGTTATACGTTATAACGTAATACTATATAACGTTATATGTTATACCGTAATACTATATAACGTTATACGTTATATGGTAATACTATATAACGTTAAACGTTATAACGTAATACTATATAACGTTATACGTTATAACGTAATACTATATAATGTTTAACGTTATAACGTAGTACGATATAACGTTATACGTTATAACGTAATACTATATAACGTTATACGTTATATGGTGATACTATATAACGTTATAACGTAATACTACATAACGTTATACGTTATAAAGTAATACTATATATCGTTATACGTTATAGCGCAATACTATATAATGTTATACGTTATAACGTAATACTATATAACGTTATACGTTATAACGTAATACTATATAACGTTAAACGTTATAACGTAATACTATATAACGTTATACGTTATAACGTAATACTATATAACGTTATACGTTATAACGTAATACTATATAACGTTATATGTTATAACGTAATACTATATAACGTTATACGTTATATGGTAATACTATATAACGTTAAACGTTATAACGTAATACTATATAACGTTATACGTTATAACGTAATTCTATATAACGTTATACGTTATAACGTAATACTATATAACGTTATACGTATAACGTAATACTATATAATGTTTAACGTTATAACGTAGTACGATATAACGTTATACGGTATAACGTAATACTATATAACGTTATACGTTATAACGTAATACTATATAACGTTATATGTTATACCGTAATACTATATAACGTTATACGTTATATGGTAATACTATATAACGTTAAACGTTATAACGTAATACTATATAACGTTATACGTTATAACGTAATACTATATAACGTTATACGTTATAACGTAATACTATATAACGTTAAACGATATAACGTAATACTATATAACGTTGTACGTTATAACGTAATACTATATAACGTTATACGTTATAACGTAATACTATATAACGTTATATGTTATAACGTAATACTATATAACGTTATACGTTATATGGTAATACTATATAACGTTAAACGTTATAACGTAATACTATATAACGTTATACGTTATAACGTAATTCTATATAACGTTATACGTTATAACGTAATACTATATAACGTTATACGTTATAACGTAATACTATATAATGTTTAACGTTATAACGTAGTACGATATAACGTTATACGGTATAACGTAATACTATATAACGTTATACGTTATAACGTAATACTATATAACGTTATATGTTATACCGTAATACTATATAACGTTATACGTTATATGGTAATACTATATAACGTTAAACGTTATAACGTAATACTATATAACGTTATACGTTATAACGTAATACTATATAACGTTATACGTTATAACGTAATACTATATAACGTTAAACGATATAACGTAATACTATATAACGTTAAACGTTATAACGTAATACTATATAACGTTATACGTTATAACGTAATACTATATAACGTTATACGTTATAACGTAATACTATATTCCGTTAAACGATATAACGTAATACTATATAACGTTATACGTTATAACGTAATACTATATAACGTTATACGTTATAACGTAATACTATATAACGTTATACGTTATAACGTAATACTATATAACGTTATACGTTATAACGTAATACTATATAACGTTATACGTTATATGGTGATACTATATAACGTTATAACGTAATACTACATAACGTTATACGTTATAACTTAATACTATATAACGTTATACGTTATAACGTAATACTATATAACGTTATACGTTATTACGTAATACTATATAACGTTATACGTTATAACGTAATACTGTATAACGTTATACGTTACATGGTGATACTATATATCGTTATACGTTATAGCGCAATACTATATAATGTTATACGTTATAACATAATACTATAAAACGTTATATGTTATACCGTAATACTATATAACGTTATACGTTATATGGTAATACTATATAACGTTAAACGTTATAACGTAATACTATATAACGTTATACGTTATAACGTAATACTATATAACGTTATACGTTATAACGTAATACTATATAACGTTAAACGATATAACGTAATACTATATAACGTTATACGTTATAACGTAACACTATATAACGTTATACGTTATATGGTGATACTATATAACGTTATAACGTAATACTACGTAACGTTATACGTTATAAAGTAATACTATATATCGTTATACGTTATAGCGCAATACTATATAATGTTATACGTTATAACGTAATACTATATAACGTTATATGTTATACCGTAATACTATATAACGTTATACGTTATATGGTAATACTATATAACGTTAAAACGTTATAACGTAATACTATATAACGTTATACGTTATAACGTAATACTATATAACGTTATACGTTATAACGTAATACTATATAACGTTATACGTTATAACGTAATACTATATAACGTTATACGTTATAACGTAATACTATATAACGTTATACGTTATAACGTAATACTATATAACGTTATACGTTATAAAGTAATACTATATATCGTTATACGTTATAGCGCAATACTATATAATGTTATACGTTATAACGTAATATTATATAACGTTTAACGTTATAACGTAGTACGATATAACATTATACGGTATAACGTAATACTATATAACGTTATACGTTATAACGTAATACTATATAATGTTATACGTTATAACGTAATACTATATAACGTTATACGTTACATGGTGATACTATATAACGTTATACGTTATAGCGCAATACTATATAATGTTATACGTTATAACATAATACTATAAAACGTTATACGTTATAACGTAATACTATATAACGTTATACGTTATAACGTAATACTATATAACGTTATACGTTATATGGTGATACTATATAACGTTATAACGTAATACTACATAACGTTATACGTTATAACGTAATACTATATAACGTTTAACGTTATAACGTAGTACGATATAACATTATACGGTATAACGTAATACTATATAACGTTATACGTTATAACGTAATACTATATAATGTTATACGTTATAACGTAATACTATATAACGTTATACGTTACATGGTGATACTATATAACGTTATACGTTATAGCGCAATACTATATAATGTTATACGTTATAACGTAATACTATATAACGTTATACGTTATAACGTAATACTATATAACGTTATACGTTATAACGTAATACTATATAACGTTAAACGATATAACGTAATACTATATAACGTTGTACGTTATAACGTAATACTATATAACGTTATACGTTATAACGTAATACTATATAACGTTATATGTTATAACGTAATACTATATAACGTTATACGTTATATGGTAATACTATATAACGTTAAACGTTATAACGTAATACTATATAACGTTATACGTTATAACGTAATTCTATATAACGTTATACGTTATAACGTAATACTATATAACGTTATACGTTATAACGTAATACTATATAATGTTTAACGTTATAACGTAGTACGATATAACGTTATACGGTATAACGTAATACTATATAACGTTATACGTTATAACGTAATACTATATAACGTTATATGTTATACCGTAATACTATATAACGTTATACGTTATATGGTAATACTATATAACGTTAAACGTTATAACGTAATACTATATAACGTTATACGTTATAACGTAATACTATATAACGTTATACGTTATAACGTAATACTATATAACGTTAAACGATATAACGTAATACTATATAACGTTAAACGTTATAACGTAATACTATATAACGTTATACGTAATAACGTAATACTATATAACGTTATACGTTATAACGTAATACTATATAACGTTAAACGATATAACGTAATACTATATAACGTTATACGTTATAACGTAATACTATATAACGTTATACGTTATAACGTAATACTATATAACGTTATACGTTATAACGTAATACTATATAACGTTATACGTTATAACGTAATACTATATAACGTTATACGTTATATGGTGATACTATATAACGTTATAACGTAATACTACATAACGTTATACGTTATAACTTAATACTATATAACGTTATACGTTATAACGTAATACTATATAACGTTATACGTTATTACGTAATACTATATAACGTTATACGTTATAACGTAATACTGTATAACGTTATACGTTACATGGTGATACTATATATCGTTATACGTTATAGCGCAATACTATATAATGTTATACGTTATAACATAATACTATAAAACGTTATATGTTATACCGTAATACTATATAACGTTATACGTTATATGGTAATACTATATAACGTTAAACGTTATAACGTAATACTATATAACGTTATACGTTATAACGTAATACTATATAACGTTATACGTTATAACGTAATACTATATAACGTTAACCGATATAACGTAATACTATATAACGTTATACGTTATAACGTAATACTATATAACGTTATACGTTATATGGTGATACTATATAACGTTATAACGTAATACTACGTAACGTTATACGTTATAAAGTAATACTATATATCGTTATACGTTATAGCGCAATACTATATAATGTTATACGTTATAACGTAATACTATATAACGTTATATGTTATACCGTAATACTATATAACGTTATACGTTATATGGTAATACTATATAACGTTAAACGTTATAACGTAATACTATATAACGTTATACGTTATAACGTAATACTATATAACGTTATACGTTATAACGTAATACTATATAACGTTATACGTTATAACGTAATACTATATAACGTTATACGTTATAACGTAATACTATATAACGTTATACGTTATAACGTAATACTATATAACGTTATACGTTATAAAGTAATACTATATATCGTTATACGTTATAGCGCAATACTATATAATGTTATACGTTATAACGTAATACTATATAACGTTTAACGTTATAACGTAGTACGATATAACATTATACGGTATAACGTAATACTATATAACGTTATACGTCATAACGTAATACTATATAACGTTATACGTTATATGGTATTACTATATAACGTTAAACGTTATAACGTAATACTATATAACGTTATACGTTATAACGTAATACTATATAACGTTATACGTTATAACGTAATACTATATAACGTTATACGTTATAACGTAATACTATATAACGTTATACGTTATAACGTAATACTATATAACGTTATACGTTATAACGTAATACTATATAACGTTATACGTTATAAAGTAATACTATATATCGTTATACGTTATAGCGCAATACTATATAATGTTATACGTTATAACGTAATACTATATAACGTTTAACGTTATAACGTAGTACGATATAACATTATACGGTATAACGTAATACTATATAACGTTATACGTCATAACGTAATACTATATAACGTTATACGTTATAACGTAATACTATATAACGTTATACGTTATAACGTAATACTATATAACGTTATACGTTATAACGTAATACTATATAACGTTATACGTTATAACGTAATACTATATAACGTTATACGTTATAACGTAATACTATATAACGTTATACGTTATAACGTAATACTATATAACGTTATACGTTATAACGTAATACTATATAACGTTATACGTCATAACGTAATACTATATAACGTTATACGTTATAACGTAATACTATATAACGTTATACGTTATAACGTAATACTATATAACGTTATACGTTATAACGTAATACTATATAACGTTATACGTTATAACGTAATACTATATAACGTTATACGATATAACGTAATACTATATAACGTTATACGATATAACATAATACTATATAACGTTATACGTTATAACGTAATACTACATAACGTTATACGTTATAACGTAATACTATATAACGTTATACGTTATAACGTAATACTATATAACGTTATACGTTATAACGTAATACTATATAACGTTATACGTTATAACGTAATACTATATAACGTTATACGTTACATGGTGATACTATATAACGTTATACTTTATAACGTAATACTATATAACGTTATACGATATAACATAATACTATATAACGTTATACGTTATAACGTAATACTACATAACGTTATACGTTATAACGTAATACTATATAACGTTATACGTTATAACGTAATACTATATAACGTTATACGTTATAACTTAATACTATATAACGTTATACGTTATAACTTAATACTATATAACGTTATGCGTTATAACTTAATACTATATAACGTTATACGTTATAACGTAATACTATATAACGTTATACGTTATAACGTAATACTATATAACGTTATACGTTATATGGTGATACTATATAACGTTATAACGTAATACTATATAACGTTATACGTTATAACGTAATACTATATAACGTTATACGTTATAACGTAATACTATATAACGTTATACGTTATAACGTAATACTATATAACGTTATACGTTATAACGTAATACTATATAACGTTATACGTTACATGGTGATACTATATAACGTTATACGTTATAACGAAATACTATATAATGTTATACGTTATAACGTAATACCATATAACGTTATACGTTATAACGTAATACTACATAACGTTATACGTTATAACGTAATACTATATAACGTTATACGTTATAACGTAATACTATATAATGTTATACGTTATAACGTAATACTATATAACGTTATACGTTATAACGTAATACTATATAATGTTATACGTTATAACGTAATACTATATAACGTTATACGTTACATGGTGATACTATATAACGTTATACGTTATAGCGCAATACTATATAATGTTATACGTTATAACATAATACTATAAAACGTTATACGTTATAACGTAATACTATATAACGTTATACGTTATAACGTAATACTATATAACGTTATACGTTATATGGTGATACTATATAACGTTATAACGTAATACTACATAACGTTATACGTTATAAAGTAATACTATATATCGTTATACGTTATAGCGCAATACTATATAATGTTATACGTTATAACGTAATACTATATAACGTTATACGTTATAACGTAATACTATATAACGTTAAACGATATAACGTAATACTATATAACGTTATACGTTATAACGTAATACTATATAACGTTATACGTTATAACGTAATACTATATAACGTTGAACGATATAACGTAATACTATATAACGTTATACGTTATAACGTAATACTATATAACGTTATACGTTATAACGTAATACTATATAACGTTATACGTTATAACGTAATACTATATAACGTTATACGTTATAACGTAATACTATATAACGTTATACGTTATATGGTGATACTATATAACGTTATAACGTAATACTACATAACGTTATACGTTATAAAGTAATACTATATATCGTTATACGTTATAGCGCAATACTATATAATGTTATACGTTATAACGTAATACTATATAACGTTATACGTTATAACGTAATACTATATAACGTTATACGTTATAACGTAATACTATATAATGTTATACGTTATAACATAATACTATAAAACGTTATACGTTATAACGTAATACTATATAACGTTATACGTTATAACGTAATACTATATAACGTTATACGTTATATGGTGATACTATATAACGTTATACGTTATAGCGCAATACTATATAATGTTATACGTTATAACATAATACTATAAAACGTTATACGTTATAACGTAATACTATATAACGTTATACGTTATAACGTAATACTATATAACGTTATACGTTATATGGTGATACTATATAACGTTATAACGTAATACTACATAACGTTATACGTTATAACTTAATACTATATAACGTTATACGTTATAACGTAATACTATATAACGTTATACGTTATAACGTAATACTATATAACGTTAAACGATATAACGTAATACTATATAACGTTATACGTAATAACGTAATACTAAATAACGTTATACGTTATAACGTAATACTATATAACGTTATACGTTATAACGTAATACTATATAACGTTATACGTTATATGGTGATACTATATAACGTTATAACGTAATACTACATAACGTTATACGTTATAAAGCAATACTATATATCGTTATACGTTATAGCGCAATACTATATAATGTTATACGTTATAACGTAATACTATATAACGTTATATGTTATACCGTAATACTATATAACGTTATACGTTATATGGTAATACTATATAACGTTAAACGTTATAACGTAATACTATATAACGTTATACGTTATAACGTAATTCTATATAACGTTATACGTTATAACGTAATACTATATAACGTTATATGTTATACCGTAATACTATATAACGTTATACGTTATATGGTAATACTATATAACGTTAAACGTTATAACGTAATACTATATAACGTTATACGTTATAACGTAATTCTATATAACGTTATACGTTATAACGTAATACTATATAACGTTAAACGATATAACGTAATACTATATAACGTTATACGTTATAACGTAATACTATATAACGTTATACGTTATAACGTAATGCTATATAATGTTTAACGTTATAACGTAGTACGATATAACGTTATACGGTATAACGTAATACTATATAACGTTATACGTTATAACGTAATACTATATAACGTTATATGTTATACCGTAATACTATATAACGTTATACGTTATATGGTAATACTATATAACGTTAAACGTTATAACGTAATACTATATAACGTTATACGTTATAACGTAATACTATATAACGTTATACGTTATAACGTAATACTATATAACGTTAAACGATATAACGTAATACTATATAACGTTATACGTTATAACGTAATACTATATAACGTTATACGTTATAACGTAATACTATATAACGTTATACGTTATAACGTGATACTATATAACGTTATACGTTATAACGTGATACTATATAACGTTATACGTTATAACGTAATACTATATAACGTTATACGTTATAAAGTAATACTATATATCGTTATACGTTATAGCGCAATACTATATAATGTTATACGTCATAACGTAATACTGTATAACGTTATACGTTATAACGTAGTACGATATAACATTGTACGGTATAACGTAATACTATATAACGTTATACGTCATAACGTAATACTGTATAACGTTATACGTTATAACGTAATACTATATAACGTTATACGTTATAACGTAATACTATATAACGTTATACGTTATAACGTAATACTATATAACGTTATACGTTATAACGTAATACTATATAACGTTATACGTTATAACGTAATACTATATAACGTTATACGTTATAACGTAATACTATATAACGTTATACGATAAACATAATACTATATAACGTTATACGTTATAACGTAATACTACATAACGTTATACGTTATAACGTAATACTATATAACGTTATACGTTATAACGTAATACTATATAACGTTATACGTTATAACGTAATAGTATATAACGTTATACGTTATAACGTAATACTATATAACGTTATACGTTACATGGTGATACTATATAACGTTATACTTTATAACGTAATACTATATAATGTTATACGTTATAACGTAATACTATATAACGTTATACGTTACATGGTGATACTATATAACGTTATACGTTACATGGTGATACTATATAACGTTATACGTTATAACGTAATACTATATAACGTTATACGTTATAACGTAATACTATATAACGTTATACGTTATAACGTAATACTATATAACGTTATACGTTATAACGTAATACTATATAACGTTATACGTTATAACGTAATACTATATACGTTATACGATAAACATAATACTATATAACGTTATACGTTATAACGTAATACTACATAACGTTATACGTTATAACGTAATACTATATAACGTTATACGTTATAACGTGATACTATATAACGTTATACGTTATAACGTGATACTATATAACGTTATACGTTATAACGTAATACTATATAACGTTATACGTTATAAAGTAATACTATATATCGTTATACGTTATAGCGCAATACTATATAATGTTATACGTCATAACGTAATACTGTATAACGTTATACGTTATAACGTAGTACGATATAACATTGTACGGTATAACGTAATACTATATAACGTTATACGTCATAACGTAATACTATATAACGTTATACGTTATAACGTAGTACTATATAACGTTATACGTTATAACGTAATACTATATAACGTTATACGATATAACGTAATACTATATAACGTTATACGTCATAACGTAATACTATATAACGTTATACGATATAACGTAATACTATACAACGTTATACGATATAACGTAATACTATACAACGTTATACGTTATAACGTAATACTATATAACGTTATACTTTATATGGTAAAATTATATAACGTTATACGTTATATGGTAATATTATATAACGTTATACGTTATAACGTAATACTATATAACGTTATACGTCATAACGTAATACTACATAACGTTATACGTTATAACGTAATACTACATGACGTTATACGTTATAACGTAATACTATATAACGTTATACGTTACATGGTGATACTATATAACGTTATACGTTACATGGTGATACTATATAACGTTATACGTTATAACGTAATACTATATAATGTTATACGTTATAACGTAATACTATATAACGTTATACGTTATAACGTAATACTATATAATGTTATACGTTATAACGTAATACTATATAACGTTATACGTTACATGGGGATACTATATAACGTTATACGTTATAGCGCAATACTATATAATGTTATACGTTATAACATAATACTATAAAACGTTATATGTTATACCGTAATACTATATAACGTTATACGTTATATGGTAATACTATATAACGTTAAACGTTATAACGTAATACTATATAACGTTATACGTTATAACGTAATACTATATAACGTTATACGTTATAACGTAATACTATATAACGTTAAACGATATAACGTAATACTATATAACGTTATACGTAATAACGTAATACTATATAACGTTATACGTTATAACGTAATACTATATAACGTTATACGTTATAACGTAATACTATATAACGTTATACGTTATATGGTGATACTATATAACGTTATAACGTAATACTACATAACGTTATACGTTATAAAGTAATACTATATATCGTTATACGTTATAGCGCAATACTATATAACGTTATACGTTATAACGTAATACTATATAACGTTATACGTTATAACGTAATACTATATAATGTTATACGTTATAACATAATACTATAAAACGTTATACGTTATAACGTAATACTATATAACGTTATACGTTATAACGTAATACTATATAACGTTATACGTTATATGGTGATACTATATAACGTTATACGTTATAGCGCAATACTATATAATGTTATACGTTATAACATAATACTATAAAACGTTATACGTTATAACGTAATACTATATAACGTTATACGTTATAACGTAATACTATATAACGTTATACGTTATATGGTGATACTATATAACGTTATAACGTAATACTACATAACGTTATACGTTATAACTTAATACTATATAACGTTATACGTTATAACGTAATACTATATAACGTTATACGTTATAACGTAATACTATATAACGTTAAACGATATAACGTAATACTATATAACGTTATACGTAATAACGTAATACTAAATAACGTTATACGTTATAACGTAATACTATATAACGTTATACGTTATAACGTAATACTATATAACGTTATACGTTATATGGTGATACTATATAACGTTATAACGTAATACTACATAACGTTATACGTTATAAAGCAATACTATATATCGTTATACGTTATAGCGCAATACTATATAATGTTATACGTTATAACGTAATACTATATAACGTTATATGTTATACCGTAATACTATATAACGTTATACGTTATATGGTAATACTATATAACGTTAAACGTTATAACGTAATACTATATAACGTTATACGTTATAACGTAATTCTATATAACGTTATACGTTATAACGTAATACTATATAACGTTATATGTTATACCGTAATACTATATAACGTTATACGTTATATGGTAATACTATATAACGTTAAACGTTATAACGTAATACTATATAACGTTATACGTTATAACGTAATTCTATATAACGTTATACGTTATAACGTAATACTATATAACGTTAAACGATATAACGTAATACTATATAACGTTATACGTTATAACGTAATACTATATAACGTTATACGTTATAACGTAATGCTATATAATGTTTAACGTTATAACGTAGTACGATATAACGTTATACGGTATAACGTAATACTATATAACGTTATACGTTATAACGTAATACTATATAACGTTATATGTTATACCGTAATACTATATAACGTTATACGTTATATGGTAATACTATATAACGTTAAACGTTATAACGTAATACTATATAACGTTATACGTTATAACGTAATACTATATAACGTTATACGTTATAACGTAATACTATATAACGTTAAACGATATAACGTAATACTATATAACGTTATACGTTATAACGTAATACTATATAACGTTATACGTTATAACGTAATACTATATAACGTTATACGTTATAACGTGATACTATATAACGTTATACGTTATAACGTGATACTATATAACGTTATACGTTATAACGTAATACTATATAACGTTATACGTTATAAAGTAATACTATATATCGTTATACGTTATAGCGCAATACTATATAATGTTATACGTCATAACGTAATACTGTATAACGTTATACGTTATAACGTAGTACGATATAACATTGTACGGTATAACGTAATACTATATAACGTTATACGTCATAACGTAATACTGTATAACGTTATACGTTATAACGTAATACTATATAACGTTATACGTTATAACGTAATACTATATAACGTTATACGTTATAACGTAATACTATATAACGTTATACGTTATAACGTAATACTATATAACGTTATACGTTATAACGTAATACTATATAACGTTATACGTTATAACGTAATACTATATAACGTTATACGATAAACATAATACTATATAACGTTATACGTTATAACGTAATACTACATAACGTTATACGTTATAACGTAATACTATATAACGTTATACGTTATAACGTAATACTATATAACGTTATACGTTATAACGTAATAGTATATAACGTTATACGTTATAACGTAATACTATATAACGTTATACGTTACATGGTGATACTATATAACGTTATACTTTATAACGTAATACTATATAATGTTATACGTTATAACGTAATACTATATAACGTTATACGTTACATGGTGATACTATATAACGTTATACGTTACATGGTGATACTATATAACGTTATACGTTATAACGTAATACTATATAACGTTATACGTTATAACGTAATACTATATAACGTTATACGTTATAACGTAATACTATATAACGTTATACGTTATAACGTAATACTATATAACGTTATACGTTATAACGTAATACTATATAACGTTATACGATAAACATAATACTATATAACGTTATACGTTATAACGTAATACTACATAACGTTATACGTTATAACGTAATACTATATAACGTTATACGTTATAACGTGATACTATATAACGTTATACGTTATAACGTGATACTATATAACGTTATACGTTATAACGTAATACTATATAACGTTATACGTTATAAAGTAATACTATATATCGTTATACGTTATAGCGCAATACTATATAATGTTATACGTCATAACGTAATACTGTATAACGTTATACGTTATAACGTAGTACGATATAACATTGTACGGTATAACGTAATACTATATAACGTTATACGTCATAACGTAATACTATATAACGTTATACGTTATAACGTAGTACTATATAACGTTATACGTTATAACGTAATACTATATAACGTTATACGATATAACGTAATACTATATAACGTTATACGTCATAACGTAATACTATATAACGTTATACGATATAACGTAATACTATACAACGTTATACGATATAACGTAATACTATACAACGTTATACGTTATAACGTAATACTATATAACGTTATACTTTATATGGTAAAATTATATAACGTTATACGTTATATGGTAATATTATATAACGTTATACGTTATAACGTAATACTATATAACGTTATACGTCATAACGTAATACTACATAACGTTATACGTTATAACGTAATACTACATGACGTTATACGTTATAACGTAATACTATATAACGTTATACGTTACATGGTGATACTATATAACGTTATACGTTACATGGTGATACTATATAACGTTATACGTTATAACGTAATACTATATAATGTTATACGTTATAACGTAATACTATATAACGTTATACGTTATAACGTAATACTATATAATGTTATACGTTATAACGTAATACTATATAACGTTATACGTTACATGGGGATACTATATAACGTTATACGTTATAGCGCAATACTATATAATGTTATACGTTATAACATAATACTATAAAACGTTATATGTTATACCGTAATACTATATAACGTTATACGTTATATGGTAATACTATATAACGTTAAACGTTATAACGTAATACTATATAACGTTATACGTTATAACGTAATACTATATAACGTTATACGTTATAACGTAATACTATATAACGTTAAACGATATAACGTAATACTATATAACGTTATACGTAATAACGTAATACTATATAACGTTATACGTTATAACGTAATACTATATAACGTTATACGTTATAACGTAATACTATATAACGTTATACGTTATATGGTGATACTATATAACGTTATAACGTAATACTACATAACGTTATACGTTATAAAGTAATACTATATATCGTTATACGTTATAGCGCAATACTATATAATGTTATACGTTATAACGTAATACTATATAACGTTATACGTTATAACGTAATACTATATAACGTTATACGTTATAACGTAATACTATATAATGTTATACGTTATAACGTAATACTATATAACGTTAAACGATATAACGTAATACTATATAACGTTATACGTAATAACGTAATACTATATAACGTTATACGTTATAACGTAATACTATATAACGTTATACGTTATAACGTAATACTATATAATGTTTAACGTTATAACGTAGTACGATATAACGTTATACGGTATAACGTAATACTATATAACGTTATACGTTATAACGTAATACTATATAACGTTAAACGATATAACGTAATACTATATAACGTTATACGTTATAACGTAATACTATATAACGTTATACGTTATAACGTAATACTATATAACGTTATATGTTATACCGTAATACTATATAACGTTATACGTTATATGGTAATACTATATAACGTTAAACGTTATAACGTAATACTATATAACGTTATACGTTATAACGTAATACTATATAATGTTTAACGTTATAACGTGGTACGATATAACGTTATACGTTATAACGTAATACTATATAACGTTATACGTTATATGGTGATACTATATAACGTTATAACGTAATACTACATAACGTTATACGTTATAAAGTAATGCTATATATCGTTATACGTTATAGCGCAATACTATATAATGTTATACGTTATAACGTAATACTATATAACGTTATACGTTATAACGTAATACTATATAACGTTATACGTTATAACGTAATACTATATAATGTTTAACGTTATAACGTAGTACGATATAACGTTATACGGTATAACGTAATACTATATAACGTTATACGTTATAACGTAATACTATATAACGTTAAACGATATAACGTAATACTATATAACGTTATACGTTATAACGTAATACTATATAACGTTATACGTTATAACGTAATACTATATAACGTTATATGTTATAACGTAATACTATATAACGTTATACGTTATATGGTAATACTATATAACGTTAAACGTTATAACGTAATACTATATAACGTTATACGTTATAACGTAATTCTATATAACGTTATACGTTATAACGTAATACTATATAACGTTATACGTTATAACGTAATACTATATAATGTTTAACGTTATAACGTAGTACGATATAACGTTATACGGTATAACGTAATACTATATAACGTTATACGTTATAACGTAATACTATATAACGTTATATGTTATACCGTAATACTATATAACGTTATACGTTATATGGTAATACTATATAACGTTAAACGTTATAACGTAATACTATATAACGTTATACGTTATAACGTAATACTATATAACGTTATACGTTATAACGTAATACTATATAACGTTAAACGATATAACGTAATACTATATAACGTTGTACGTTATAACGTAATACTATATAACGTTATACGTTATAACGTAATACTATATAACGTTATATGTTATAACGTAATACTATATAACGTTATACGTTATATGGTAATACTATATAACGTTAAACGTTATAACGTAATACTATATAACGTTATACGTTATAACGTAATTCTATATAACGTTATACGTTATAACGTAATACTATATAACGTTATACGTTATAACGTAATACTATATAATGTTTAACGTTATAACGTAGTACGATATAACGTTATACGGTATAACGTAATACTATATAACGTTATACGTTATAACGTAATACTATATAACGTTATACGTTATAACGTAATACTATATAACGTTATACGTTATATGGTGATACTATATAACGTTATAACGTAATACTACATAACGTTATACGTTATAACTTAATACTATATAACGTTATACGTTATAACGTAATACTATATAACGTTATACGTTATTACGTAATACTATATAACGTTATACGTTATAACGTAATACTGTATAACGTTATACGTTACATGGTGATACTATATATCGTTATACGTTATAGCGCAATACTATATAATGTTATACGTTATAACATAATACTATAAAACGTTATATGTTATACCGTAATACTATATAACGTTATACGTTATATGGTAATACTATATAACGTTAAACGTTATAACGTAATACTATATAACGTTAAACGTTATAACGTAATACTATATAACGTTATACGTTATAACGTAATACTATATAACGTTATACGTTATAACGTAATACTATATAACGTTATACGTTATAACGTAATACTATATAACGTTATACGTTATAACGTAATACTATATAACGTTATACGTTATAACGTAATACTATATAACGTTATACGTTATAAAGTAATACTATATATCGTTATACGTTATAGCGCAATACTATATAATGTTATACGTTATAACGTAATACTATATAACGTTTAACGTTATAACGTAGTACGATATAACATTATACGGTATAACGTAATACTATATAACGTTATACGTTATAACGTAATACTATATAATGTTATACGTTATAACGTAATACTATATAACGTTATACGTTACATGGTGATACTATATAACGTTATACGTTATAGCGCAATACTATATAATGTTATACGTTATAACATAATACTATAAAACGTTATACGTTATAACGTAATACTATATAACGTTATACGTTATAACGTAATACTATATAACGTTATACGTTATATGGTGATACTATATAACGTTATAACGTAATACTACATAACGTTATACGTTATAAAGTAATACTATATATCGTTATACGTTATAGCGCAATACTATATAATGTTATACGTTATAACGTAATACTATATAACGTTATACGTTATAACGTAATACTATATAACGTTAAACGATATAACGTAATACTATATAACGTTATACGTTATAACGTAATACTATATAACGTTATACGTTATAACGTAATACTATATAACGTTATACGTTATAACGTAATACTATATAACGTTGAACGATATAACGTAATACTATATAACGTTATACGTTATAACGTAATACTATATAACGTTATACGTTATAACGTAATACTATATAACGTTATACGTTATAACGTAATACTATATAACGTTATACGTTATAACGTAATACTATATAACGTTATACGTTATATGGTGATACTATATAACGTTATAACGTAATACTACATAACGTTATACGTTATAAAGTAATACTATATATCGTTATACGTTATAGCGCAATACTATATAATGTTATACGTTATAACGTAATACTATATAACGTTATACGTTATAACGTAATACTATATAACGTTATACGTTATAACGTAATACTATATAACGTTATACGTTATAACGTAATACTATATAACGTTATACGTTATATGGTGATACTATATAACGTTATAACGTAATACTACATAACGTTATACGTTATAAAGTAATACTATATAACGTTATACGTTATAAAGTAATACTATATATCGTTATACGTTATAGCGCAATACTATATAATGTTATACGTTATAACGTAATACTATATAACGTTATACTTTATATGGTAAAATTATATAACGTTATACGTTATATGGTAATATTATATAACGTTATACGTTATAACGTAATACTATATAACGTTATACGTTATAACGAAATACTATATAACGTTATACGTTATAACGTAATAGTATATAACGTTATACGTTATAACGTAATTCTATATAACGTTATACGTTACATGGTGATACTATATAACGTTATACTTTATAACGTAATACTATATAATGTTATACGTTATAACGTAATACTATATAACGTTATACGTTATAACGTAATACTATATAACGTTATACGTTATAACGTAGTACTATATAACGTTATACGTTATAACGTAATACTATATAACGTTATACGATATAACGTAATACTATATAACGTTATACGTCATAACGTAATACTATATAACGTTATACGATATAACGTAATACTATACAAAGTTATACGATATAACGTAATACTATACAACGTTATACGTTATAACGTAATACTATATAACGTTATACTTTATATGGTAAAATTATATAACGTTATACGTTATATGGTAATATTATATAACGTTATACGTTATAACGTAATACTATATAACGTTATACGTCATAACGTAATACTACATAACGTTATACGTTATAACGTAATACTACATGACGTTATACGTTATAACGTAATACTATATAACGTTATACGTTATAACGTAATACTATATAACGTTATACGTTATAACGTAATACTATATAACGTTATACGTCATAACGTAATACTACATAACGTTATACGTTATAACGTAATACTACATGACGTTATACGTTATAACGTAATAGTATATAACGTTATACGTTATAACGTAATTCTATATAACGTTATACGTTACATGGTGATACTATATAACGTTATACTTTATAACGTAATACTATATAATGTTATACGTTATAACGTAATACTATATAACGTTATACGTTATAACGTAATACTATATAACGTTATACGTTATAACGTAGTACTATATAACGTTATACGTTATAACGTAATACTATATAACGTTATACGTTATAACGTAGTACTATATAACGTTATACGTTATAACGTAATACTATATAACGTTATACGATATAACGTAATACTATATAACGTTATACGTCATAACGTAATACTATATAACGTTATACGATATAACGTAATACTATACAACGTTATACGATATAACGTAATACTATACAACGTTATACGTTATAACGTAATACTATATAACGTTATACTTTATATGGTAAAATTATATAACGTTATACGTTATATGGTAATATTATATAACGTTATACGTTATAACGTAATACTATATAACGTTATACGTTATAACGAAATACTATATAACGTTATACGTTATAACGTAATAGTATATAACGTTATACGTTATAACGTAATTCTATATAACGTTATACGTTACATGGTGATACTATATAACGTTATACTTTATAACGTAATACTATATAATGTTATACGTTATAACGTAATACTATATAACGTTATACGTTATAACGTAATACTATATAACGTTATACGTTATAACGTAGTACTATATAACGTTATACGTTATAACGTAATACTATATAACGTTATACGATATAACGTAATACTATATAACGTTATACGTCATAACGTAATACTATATAACGTTATACGATATAACGTAATACTATACAACGTTATACGATATAACGTAATACTATACAACGTTATACGTTATAACGTAATACTATATAACGTTATACTTTATATGGTAAAATTATATAACGTTATACGTTATATGGTAATATTATATAACGTTATACGTTATAACGTAATACTATATAACGTTATACGTCATAACGTAATACTACATAACGTTATACGTTATAACGTAATACTACATGACGTTATACGTTATAACGTAATACTATATAACGTTATACGTTATAACGTAATACTATATAACGTTATACGTTATAACGTAATACTATATAACGTTATACGTTACATGGTGATACTATATAACGTTATACGTTATAACGAAATACTATATAATGTTATACGTTATAACGTAATACCATATAACGTTATACGTTATAACGTAATACTATATAACGTTATGCGTTATAACGTAATACTACATAACGATATACGTTATAACGTAATACTATATAACGTTATACGTTATAACGTAATACTATATAATGTTATACGTTATAACGTAATACTATATAACGTTATACGTTATAACGTAATACTATATAATGTTATACGTTATAACGTAATACTATATAACGTTATACGTTACATGGGGATACTATATAACGTTATACGTTATAGCGCAATACTATATAATGTTATACGTTATAACATAATACTATAAAACGTTATATGTTATACCGTAATACTATATAACGTTATACGTTATATGGTAATACTATATAACGTTAAACGTTATAACGTAATACTATATAACGTTATACGTTATAACGTAATACTATATAACGTTATACGTTATAACGTAATACTATATAACGTTAAACGATATAACGTAATACTATATAACGTTATACGTAATAACGTAATACTATATAACGTTATACGTTATAACGTAATACTATATAACGTTATACGTTATAACGTAATACTATATAACGTTATACGTTATATGGTGATACTATATAACGTTATAACGTAATACTACATAACGTTATACGTTATAAAGTAATACTATATATCGTTATACGTTATAGCGCAATACTATATAATGTTATACGTTATAACGTAATACTATATAACGTTATACGTTATAACGTAATACTATATAACGTTATACGTTATAACGTAATACTATATAATGTTATACGTTATAACGTAATACTATATAACGTTAAACGATATAACGTAATACTATATAACGTTATACGTAATAACGTAATACTATATAACGTTATACGTTATAACGTAATACTATATAACGTTATACGTTATAACGTAATACTATATAATGTTTAACGTTATAACGTAGTACGATATAACGTTATACGGTATAACGTAATACTATATAACGTTATACGTTATAACGTAATACTATATAACGTTAAACGATATAACGTAATACTATATAACGTTATACGTTATAACGTAATACTATATAACGTTATACGTTATAACGTAATACTATATAACGTTATATGTTATACCGTAATACTATATAACGTTATACGTTATATGGTAATACTATATAACGTTAAACGTTATAACGTAATACTATATAACGTTATACGTTATAACGTAATACTATATAATGTTTAACGTTATAACGTAGTACGATATAACGTTATACGTTATAACGTAATACTATATAACGTTATACGTTATATGGTGATACTATATAACGTTATAACGTAATACTACATAACGTTATACGTTATAAAGTAATACTATATATCGTTATACGTTATAGCGCAATACTATATAATGTTATACGTTATAACGTAATACTATATAACGTTATACGTTATAACGTAATACTATATAACGTTATACGTTATAACGTAATACTATATAATGTTTAACGTTATAACGTAGTACGATATAACGTTATACGATATAACGTAATACTATATAACGTTATACGTTATAACGTAATACTATATAACGTTAAACGATATAACGTAATACTATATAACGTTATACGTTATAACGTAATACTATATAACGTTATACGTTATAACGTAATACTATATAACGTTATATGTTATAACGTAATACTATATAACGTTATACGTTATATGGTAATACTATATAACGTTAAACGTTATAACGTAATACTATATAACGTTATACGTTATAACGTAATTCTATATAACGTTATACGTTATAACGTAATACTATATAACGTTATACGTTATAACGTAATACTATATAATGTTTAACGTTATAACGTAGTACGATATAACGTTATACGGTATAACGTAATACTATATAACGTTATACGTTATAACGTAATACTATATAACGTTATATGTTATACCGTAATACTATATAACGTTATACGTTATATGGTAATACTATATAACGTTAAACGTTATAACGTAATACTATATAACGTTATACGTTATAACGTAATACTATATAACGTTATACGTTATAACGTAATACTATATAACGTTAAACGATATAACGTAATACTATATAACGTTGTACGTTATAACGTAATACTATATAACGTTATACGTTATAACGTAATACTATATAACGTTATATGTTATAACGTAATACTATATAACGTTATACGTTATATGGTAATACTATATAACGTTAAACGTTATAACGTAATACTATATAACGTTATACGTTATAACGTAATTCTATATAACGTTATACGTTATAACGTAATACTATATAACGTTATACGTTATAACGTAATACTATATAATGTTTAACGTTATAACGTAGTACGATATAACGTTATACGGTATAACGTAATACTATATAACGTTATACGTTATAACGTAATACTATATAACGTTATATGTTATACCGTAATACTATATAACGTTATACGTTATATGGTAATACTATATAACGTTAAACGTTATAACGTAATACTATATAACGTTATACGTTATAACGTAATACTATATAACGTTATACGTTATAACGTAATACTATATAACGTTAAACGATATAACGTAATACTATATAACGTTAAACGTTATAACGTAATACTATATAACGTTATACGTTATAACGTAATACTATATAACGTTATACGTTATAACGTAATACTATATTCCGTTAAACGATATAACGTAATACTATATAACGTTATACGTTATAACGTAATACTATATAACGTTATACGTTATAACGTAATACTATATAACGTTATACGTTATAACGTAATACTATATAACGTTATACGTTATAACGTAATACTATATAACGTTATACGTTATATGGTGATACTATATAACGTTATAACGTAATACTACATAACGTTATACGTTATAACTTAATACTATATAACGTTATACGTTATAACGTAATACTATATAACGTTATACGTTATTACGTAATACTATATAACGTTATACGTTATAACGTAATACTGTATAACGTTATACGTTACATGGTGATACTATATATCGTTATACGTTATAGCGCAATACTATATAATGTTATACGTTATAACATAATACTATAAAACGTTATATGTTATACCGTAATACTATATAACGTTATACGTTATATGGTAATACTATATAACGTTAAACGTTATAACGTAATACTATATAACGTTATACGTTATAACGTAATACTATATAACGTTATACGTTATAACGTAATACTATATAACGTTAAACGATATAACGTAATACTATATAACGTTATACGTTATAACGTAATACTATATAACGTTATACGTTATATGGTGATACTATATAACGTTATAACGTAATACTACGTAACGTTATACGTTATAAAGTAATACTATATATCGTTATACGTTATAGCGCAATACTATATAATGTTATACGTTATAACGTAATACTATATAACGTTATATGTTATACCGTAATACTATATAACGTTATACGTTATATGGTAATACTATATAACGTTAAACGTTATAACGTAATACTATATAACGTTATACGTTATAACGTAATACTATATAACGTTATACGTTATAACGTAATACTATATAACGTTATACGTTATAACGTAATACTATATAACGTTATACGTTATAACGTAATACTATATAACGTTATACGTTATAACGTAATACTATATAACGTTATACGTTATAAAGTAATACTATATATCGTTATACGTTATAGCGCAATACTATATAATGTTATACGTTATAACGTAATACTATATAACGTTTAACGTTATAACGTAGTACGATATAACATTATACGGTATAACGTAATACTATATAACGTTATACGTTATAACGTAATACTATATAATGTTATACGTTATAACGTAATACTATATAACGTTATACGTTACATGGTGATACTATATAACGTTATACGTTATAGCGCAATACTATATAATGTTATACGTTATAACATAATACTATAAAACGTTATACGTTATAACGTAATACTATATAACGTTATACGTTATAACGTAATACTATATAACGTTATACGTTATATGGTGATACTATATAACGTTATAACGTAATACTACATAACGTTATACGTTATAAAGTAATACTATATATCGTTATACGTTATAGCGCAATACTATATAATGTTATACGTTATAACGTAATACTATATAACGTTATACGTTATAACGTAATACTATATAACGTTAAACGATATAACGTAATACTATATAACGTTATACGTTATAACGTAATACTATATAACGTTATACGTTATAACGTAATACTATATAACGTTATACGTTATAACGTAATACTATATAACGTTGAACGATATAACGTAATACTATATAACGTTATACGTTATAACGTAATACTATATAACGTTATACGTTATAACGTAATACTATATAACGTTATACGTTATAACGTAATACTATATAACGTTATACGTTATAACGTAATACTATATAACGTTATACGTTATATGGTGATACTATATAACGTTATAACGTAATACTACATAACGTTATACGTTATAAAGTAATACTATATATCGTTATACGTTATAGCGCAATACTATATAATGTTATACGTTATAACGTAATACTATATAACGTTATACGTTATAACGTAATACTATATAACGTTATACGTTATAACGTAATACTATATAACGTTATACGTTATAACGTAATACTATATAACGTTATACGTTATATGGTGATACTATATAACGTTATAACGTAATACTACATAACGTTATACGTTATAAAGTAATACTATATAACGTTATACGTTATAAAGTAATGCTATATATCGTTATACGTTATAGCGCAATACTATATAATGTTATACGTTATAACGTAATACTAT
>NW_027185147.1:0-27687 GCF_040668555.2 Bombus flavifrons
ATACGTATAACGTTATATAGTATTACGTTATAACGTATAACGTTATATAGTATTAAGTTATAACGTATAACGTTATGTAGTATTACGTTATAACGTTATATAGTATCACCATATAACGTATAACGTTATATAGTATTACGTTATAACGTATAACGTTATGTAGTATTACGTTATAACGTATAACGTTATATAGTATTACGTTATAACGTATAACGTTATATAGTATTAAGTTATAACGTATAACGTTATATAGTATTACGTTATAACGTTATATAGTATCACCATATAACGTATAACGTTGTATAGTATTACGTTATAACGTATAACGTTATATAGTATTACGTTATAACGTATAACGTTATATAGTATTACCATGTAACGTATATCGTTATATAGTATTACCTTATAACGTATAACGTTATATAGTATTACGTTATAACGTATAACGTTATATAGTATTACGTTATAACGTATAACGTTATATAGTATTACGTTATGACGTA
The DNA here is from genome assembly GCF_040668555.2 of Bombus flavifrons. NCBI lineage: Eukaryota > Metazoa > Arthropoda > Insecta > Hymenoptera > Apidae > Bombus > Bombus flavifrons. The sequence goes on from NW_027185147.1 coordinate 504, forward strand.
TAACGTTATATGGTATTACCATATAACGTATAGCGTTATATAGTATTACGTTATAACGTTATATAGTTTCACCATATAACGTATAACGTTATATAGTATTACGTTATAACGTATAACGTTATATAGTATTACGTTATAACGTATAACGTTATATAATATTACCATATAACGTATAACGTTATATACTATTACGTTATAACGTATAACGTTATATAGTATTACGTTATAACGTATAACGTTATATAGTATTACCTTATATCGTATAACGTTATGTAGTATTACGTTATAACGTATAACGTTATATAATATTACGTTATAACGTATAACGTTATATAGTATTACGTTATAACGTATAACATTATATAGTATTACGTTATAACGTATAACGTTATATAGTATCACCATGTAACGTATAACGTTATATAGTATTACGTTATAACGTATAACGTTATATAGTATTACGTTATAACGTATAACGTTATATAGTGTTACGTTATAACGTATAACGATATATAGTATTACGTTATAACGTATAACGTTATATAGTATCACCATGTAACGTATAACGTTATATAGTATTACGTTATAACGTATAACGTTATGTAGTATTACGTTATAACGTATAACGTTATATAGTATTACGTTATAACGTATAACGTTATATAGTATTACGTTATAACGTATAACGTTATATAGTATTACGTTATAACGTATAACGTTATATAATATTACCATATAACGTATAACGTTATATAGTATTACGTTATAACGTATAACGTTATATAATATTACCATATAACGTATAACGTTATATACTATTACGTTATAACGTATAACGTTATATAGTATTACGTTATAACGTATAACGTTATATAGTATTACGTTATAAAGTATAACGTTATATAGTATCACCATGTAACGTATAACGTTATATAGTATTACGTAATAACGTATAACGTTATATAGTATTACGTTATAACGTATAACGTTATATAGTATTAAGTTATAACGTATAACGTTATGTAGTATTACGTTATAACGTTATATAGTATCACCATATAACGTATAACGTTATATAGTATTACGTTATAACGTATAACGTTATATAGTATTACGTTATAACGTATAACGTTATATAGTATTACGTTATATCGTTTAACGTTATATAGTATTACGTTATAACGTATAACGTTATATAGTATTACGGTATAACATATAACGTTATATAGTATTACGTTATAACGTATAACATTATATAGTATTGCGCTATAACGTATAACGATATATAATATCACCATGTAACGTATAACGTTATATAGTATTACGTTATAACGTATAACATTATATAGTATTGCGCTATAACGTATAACGATATATAGTATCACCATGTAACGTATAACGTTATATAGTATTACGTTATAACGTATAACGTTATATAGTATTACGTAATAACGTATAACGTTATATAGTATTACGTTATAACGTATAACGTTATATAGTATTAAGTTATAACGTATAACGTTATGTAGTATTACGTTATAACGTTATATAGTATCACCATATAACGTATAACGTTATATAGTATTACGTTATAACGTATAACGTTATGTAGTATTACGTTATAACGTATAACGTTATATAGTATTACGTTATAACGTATAACGTTATATAGTATTAAGTTATAACGTATAACGTTATATAGTATTACGTTATAACGTTATATAGTATCACCATATAACGTATAACGTTGTATAGTATTACGTTATAACGTATAACGTTATATAGTATTACGTTATAACGTATAACGTTATATAGTATTACCATGTAACGTATATCGTTATATAGTATTACCTTATAACGTATAACGTTATATAGTATTACGTTATAACGTATAACGTTATATAGTATTACGTTATGACGTATAACGTTATATGGTATTACCATATAACGTATAGCGTTATATAGTATTACGTTATAACGTTATATAGTTTCACCATATAACGTATAACGTTATATAGTATTACGTTATAACGTATAACGTTATATAGTATTACGTTATAACGTATAACGTTATATAGTATTACGTTATAATGTATAACGTTATATAGTATTACGTTATAACGTATAACGTTATATAGTATTACGTTATAACGTATAACGTTATATAGTATTACGTTATAACGTATAACGTTATATAGTATTACGTTATAACGTATAACGTTATATAGTATCACCATGTAACGTATAACGTTATATAGTATTACGTTATAACGTATAACGTTTTATAGTATTACGTTATAACGTATAACGTTATGTAGTATTACGTTATAACGTATAACGTTATATAGTATTACGTTATGACGTATAACGTTATATAGTATTACGTTATAACGTATAACGTTATATAATATTACCATATAACGTATAACGTTATATACTATTACGTTATAACGTATAACGTTATATAGTATTACGTTATAACGTATAACGTTATATAGTATTACGTTATAACGTATAACGTTATATAGTATTACGTTATAACGTATAACGTCATATAGTATTACCATATAACGTATATCGTTATATAGTATTACCTTATAAGGTATAACGTTATATAGTATTACGTTATAACGTATAACGTTATATAGTATTACGTTATAACGTATAACGTTATATAGTATTACGTTATAACGTATAACGTTATATAGTATTACGTTATAACGTATAACGTTATATAGTATCACCATGTAACGTATAACGTTATATAGTATTACGTTATAACGTATAACGTTTTATAGTATTACGTTATAACGTATAACGTTATGTAGTATTACGTTATAACGTATAACGTTATATAGTATTACGTTATGACGTATAACGTTATATAGTATTACGTTATAACGTATAACGTTATATAATATTACCATATAACGTATAACGTTATATACTATTACGTTATAACGTATAACGTTATATAGTATTACGTTATAACGTATAACGTTATATAGTATTACGTTATAACGTATAACGTCATATAGTATTACCATATAACGTATATCGTTATATAGTATTACCTTATAAGGTATAACGTTATATAGTATTACGTTATAACGTATAACGTTATATAGTATTACGTTATGACGTATAACGTTATATGGTATTACCATATAACGTATAGCGTTATATAGTATTACGTTATAACGTTATATAGTTTCACCATATAACGTATAACGTTATATAGTATTACGTTATAACGTATAACGTTATATAGTATTACGTTATAACGTATAACGTTATATAGTATTACGTTATAACGTATAACGTTATATAGTATTACGTTATAACGTATAACGTTATATAGTATTACCATATAACGTATATCGTTATATAGTATTACCTTATAAGGTATAACGTTATATAGTATTACGTTATAACGTATAACGTTATATAGTATTACGTTATATCGTATAACGTTATATAGTATTACGTTATAACGTATAACGTTATATAGTACTACGTTATAACGTATAACGTTATATAGTATTACGTTATAACGTATAACGTCATGTAGTATTACGTTATAACGTATAACGTTATGTAGTATTACGTTATGACGTATAACGTTATATAGTATTACGTTATAACGTATAACGTTATATAATATTACCATATAACGTATAACGTTATATAATATTACCATATAAAGTATAACGTTATATAGTATTACGTTATAAAGTATAACGTTATATAGTATCACCATGTAACGTATAACGTTATATAGTATCACCATGTAACGTATAACGTTATATAGTATTACGCATGTAACGTATAACGTTATATAGTATTACGTTATAACGTATAACGTTATATAGTATTACGTTATAACGTATAACGTTATATAGTGTTACGTTATAACGTATAACGTTATATAGTATTACGTTATGACGTATAACGTTATATAGTATTACGTTATACCGTATAACGTTATATAGTATTACGTTATAACGTATAACGTTATATAGTATTACGTTATAACATTATATAGTATCACCATATAACGTATAACGTTATATAGTATTACGTTATAACGTATAACGTTATATAGTATTACGTTATAACGTATAACGTTATATAGTATTAAGTTATAACGTATAACGTTATATAGTATTACGTTATAACGTTATATAGTATCACCATATAACGTATAACGTTATATAGTATTACGTTATAACGTATAACGCTATATAGTATTACGTTATAACGTATAACGTTATATAGTATTACCATATAACGAATATCGTTATATAGTATTACCTTATAACGTATAACGTTATATAGTATTACGTTATAACGCATAACGTTATATAGTATTACGTTATAACGTTATATAGTATCACCATATAACGTATAACGTTATATAGTATTACGTTATAACGTATAACGTTATATAGTATTACGTTATAACGTATAACGTTATATAGTATTACGTTATAACGTATAACGTTATATAGTATTACCATATAACGTATAACGTTATATAGTATTACGTTATAACGTTATATAGTATTACGTTATAACGTTATATAGTATCACCACATAACGTATAACGTTATATAGTGTTACGTTATAACGTATAACATTATATAGTATTACGTTATAACGTATAAAGTTATATAGTATCACCATGTAACGTATAACATTATATAGTATTGCGCTATAACGTATAACGATATATAGTATTAAGTTATAACGTATAACGTTATGTAGTATTACGTTATAACGTTATATAGTATCACCATATAACGTATAACGTTATATAGTATTACGTTATAACGTATAACGTTATATAGTATTACGTTATAACGTATAACGTTATATAGTATTACGTTATAACGTATAAGGTTATATGGTATTACGTTATATCGTTTAACGTTTTATAGTATTACGTTATAACGTATAACGTTATATAGTATTACGTTATAACGTATAACGTTATATAGTATTACGTTATAACATTTAACGTTATATGGTATTACCATATAACGTATAACGTTATATAGTATTACGGTATAACATATAACGTTATATAGTATTACGTTATAACGTATAACATTATATAGTATTGCGCTATAACGTATAACGATATATAATATCACCATGTAACGTATAACGTTATATAGTATTACGTTATAACGTATAACGTTATATAGTATTACGTAATAACGTATAACGCTATATAGTATTACGTTATAACGTATAACGTTATATAGTATTAAGTTATAACGTATAACGTTATGTAGTATTACGTTATAACGTTATATAGTATCACCATATAACGTATAACGTTATATAGTATTACGTTATAACGTATAACGTTATATAGTATTACGTTATAACGTATAACGTTATATAGTATTACGTTATATCGTTTAACGTTATATAGTATTACGTTATAACGTATAACGTTATATAGTATTACGGTATAACATATAACGTTATATAGTATTACGTTATAACGTATAACATTATATAGTATTGCGCTATAACGTATAACGATATATAATATCACCATGTAACGTATAACGTTATATAGTATTACGTTATAACGTATAACGTTATATAGTATTACGTTATAACGTATAACGTTATATGGTATTACCATATAACGTATAACGTTATATAGTATTACGTTATAACGTTATATAGTATCACCATATAACGTATAACGTTATATAGTATTACGTTATAACGTATAACGTTATATAGTATTACGTTATAACGTATAACGTTATATAGTATTACGTTATAACGTATAACGTTATATAGTATTACGTTATAACGTATAACGTTATATAGTATTACGTTATAACGTATAAAGTTATATAGTATTAAGTTATAACGTATAACGTTGTATAGTATTACGTTATAACGTTATATAGTATCACCATATAACGTATAACGTTATATAGTATTACGTTATAACGTATAACGTTATATAGTATTACGTTATAACGTATAACGTTATATAGTATTACGTTATGACGTATAACGTTATATGGTATTACCATATAACGTATAACGTTATATAGTATTACGTTATAACGTTATATAGTATTACGTTATAACGTTATATAGTATTACGTTATAACGTTATATAGTATCACCATATAACGTATAACGTTATATGGTGTTACGTTATAACGTATAACGTTATATAGTATTAAGTTATAACGTATAACGTTGTATAGTATTACGTTATAACGTTATATAGTATCGCCATATAACGTATAACGTTATATAGTATTACGTTATAACGTATAACGTTATATAGTATTACGTTATAACGTATAACGTTATATAGTATTACGTTATGACGTATAACGTTATATGGTATTACCATATAACGTATAACGTTATATAGTATTACGTTATAACGTTATATAATATCACCATATAACGTATAACGTTATATAGTGTTACGTTATAACGTATAACATTATATAGTATTACATTATAACGTATAACGTTATATAGTATCACCATGTAACGTATAACATTATATAGTATCGCCATATAACGTATAACGTTATATAGTATTACGTTATAACTTATAACGTTATATAGTATTACGTTATAACGTATAACGTTATATAGTATTACGTTATAACGTATAACGTTATATAGTATTAACTTATAACGTATAACATTATATAGTATTACGCTATAACGTATAACGATATATAGTATCACCATGTAACGTATAACGTTATATAGTATTAAGTTATAACGTATAACTTTATATAGTATTACGTTATAACGTATAACGTTATATAGTATTAAGTTATAACGTATAACGTTATATAGTATTACGTTATAACGTTATATAGTATTACGTTATAACGTTATATAGTATCACCATATAACGTATAACGTTATATAGTATTACGTTATAACGTTTAACGTTATATAGTATTACCATATAACGTATAACGTTATATAGCATTACGGTATAACGTATAACGTTATATAGTATCACCATGTAACGTATAACGTTATATAGTATTACGTTATAACGTATAACTTTATATAGTATTACGTTATAACGTATAACGTTATATAGTATTAAGTTATAACGTATAACGTTATATAGTATTACGTTATAACGTTATATAGTATCACCATATACGTATAACGTAATATAGTATAACGTTATAACGTATAACGTTATATAGTATTACGTTATAACGTATAACGTTATATAGTATTAAGTTATAACGTATAACATTATATAGTATTACGCTATAACGTATAACGATATATAGTATCACCATGTAACGTATAACGTTATATAGTATTAAGTTATAACGTATAACTTTATATAGTATTACGTTATAACGTATAACGTTATATAGTATTAAGTTATAACGTATAACTTTATATAGTATTACGTTATAACGTATAACGTTATATAGTATTAAGTTATAACGTATAACGTTATATAGTATTACGTTATAACGTTATATAGTATCACCATATAACGTATAACGTTATATAGTATTACGTTATAACGTTATATAGTTCACCATATAACGTATAACGTTATATAGTATTACGGTATAACGTATAACGTTATATACTATTACGTTATAACGTTATATAGTATCACCATGTAACGTATAACCTTATATAGTATTACGTTATAACGTATAACGTTACATAGTATTACGTATAACGTATAACGTTATATAGTATTACGTTATAACGTTTAACGTTATATAGTATTACCATATAACGTATAACGTTATATAGCATTACGGTATAACGTATAACGTTATATAGTATCACCACGTAACGTATAACGTTATATAGTATTACGTTATAACGTAATAACTTTATATAGTATTACGTTATAACGTATAACGTTATATAGTATTAAGTTATAACGTATAACGCTATATAGTATTACGTTATAACGTTATATAGTATCACCATATAACGTATAACGTTATATAGTATTACGTTATAACGTATAACGTTATATAGTATTACGTTATAACGTATAACGTTATATAGTATTAAGTTATAACGTATAACATTATATAGTATTACGCTATAACGTATAACGTATATAGTATCACCATGTAACGTATAACGTTATATAGTATTACGTTATAACGTATAACGTTATATAGTATTACGTTATGACGTATAACGTTATATAGTATTACGTTATAACGTATAACGTTATATAGTATTAACGTTATAACGTTATATAGTATCACCATATAACGTATACGTTATATAGTATTACGTTATAACGTTTAACGTTATATAGTATTACCATATAACGTATAACGTTATATAGTATTACGGTATAACGTATAACGTTATATACTATTACGTTATAACGTTATATAGTATCACCATGTAACGTATAACGTTATATAGTATTACGTTTATAACGTTATATAGTATCACCATTAACGTATAACGTATATAGTATTACGTTATAACGTATAACTTTATATAGTATTAAGTTATAACGTATAACTTTATATAGTATTACGTTATAACGTATAACGTTATATAGTATTACGTTATAACGTATAACGTATATAGTATTACGTTATGACGTATAACGTTATATGGTATTACCATATAACGTATAACGTTATATAGTATTACGTTATAACGTTATATAATATCACCATATAACGTATAACGTTATATAGTGTTACGTTATAACGTATAACATTATATAGTATTACATTATAACGTATAACGTTATATAGTATCACCATGTAACGTATAACATTATATAGTATCGCCATATAACGTATAACGTTATATAGTATTACGTTATAACTTATAACGTTATATAGTATTACGTATAACGTATAACGTTATATAGTATTACGTTATAACGTATAACGTTATATAGTATTAACTTATAACGTATAACATTATATAGTATTACGCTATAACGTATAACGATATATAGTATCACCATGTAACGTATAACGTTATATAGTATTAAGTTATAACGTATAACTTTATATAGTATTACGTTATAACGTATAACGTTATATAGTATTAAGTTATAACGTATAACGTTATATAGTATTACGTTATAACGTTATATAGTATTACGTTATAACGTTATATAGTATCACCATATAACGTATAACGTTATATAGTATTACGTTATAACGTTTAACGTTATATAGTATTACCATATAACGTATAACGTTATATAGCATTACGGTATAACGTATAACGTTATATAGTATCACCATGTAACGTATAACGTTATATAGTATTACGTTATAACGTATAACTTTATATAGTATTACGTTATAACGTATAACGTTATATAGTATTAAGTTATAACGTATACGTTATAATAGTATTACGTTATAACGTTATATAGTATCACCATATAACGTATAACGTTATATAGTATACGTTATAACGTATAACGTTATATAGTATTACGTTATAACGTATAACGTTATATAGTATTAAGTTATAACGTATAACATTATATAGTATTACGCTATAACGTATAACGATATATAGTATCACATGTAACGTATAACGTTATATAGTATTAAGTTATAACGTATAACTTTATATAGTATTACGTTATAACGTATAACGTTATATAGTATTAAGTTATAACGTATAACTTTATATAGTATTACGTTATAACGTATAACGTTATATAGTATTAAGTTATAACGTTTAACGTTATATAGTATTACGTTATAACGTTATATAGTATCACCATATAACGTATAACGTTATATAGTATTACGTTATAACGTTATATAGTATCACCATATAACGTATAACGTTATATAGTATTACGGTATAACGTATAACGTTATATACTATTACGTTATACGTTATATAGTATCACCATTGTAACGTATAACCTTATATAGTATTACGTTATAACGTATAACGTTACATAGTATTACGTTATAACGTATAACGTGTATATAGTATTACGTTATAACGTTTAACGTTATATAGTATTACCATATAACGTATAACGTTATATAGCATTACGGTATAACGTATAACGTTATATAGTATCACCACGTAACGTATAACGTTATATAGTATTACGTTATAACGTATAACTTTATATAGTATTACGTTATAACGTATAACGTTATATAGTATTAAGTTATAACGTATAACGCTATATAGTATTACGTTATAACGTTATATAGTATCACCATATAACGTATAACGTTATATAGTATTACGTTATAACGTATAACGTTATATAGTATTACGTTATAACGTATAACGTTATATAGTATTAAGTTATAACGTATAACATATATAGTATTACGCTATAACGTATAACGATATATAGTATCACCATGTAACGTATAACGTTATATAGTATTACGTTATAACGTATAACGTTATATAGTATTACGTTATGACGTATAACGTTATATAGTATTACGTTATAACGTATAACGTTATATAGTATTACGTTATAACGTTATATAGTATCACCATATAACGTATAACGTTATATAGTATTACGTTATAACGTTTAACGTTATATAGTATTACCATATAACGTATAACGTTATATAGTATTACGGTATAACGTATAACGTTATATACTATTACGTTATAACGTTATATAGTATCACCATGTAACGTATAACGTTATATAGTATTACGTTTATAACGTTATATAGTATCACCATATAACGTATAACGTTATATAGTATTACGTTATAACGTATAACTTTATATAGTATTAAGTTATAACGTATAACTTTATATAGTATTACGTTATAACGTATAACGTTATATAGTATTACGTTATAACGTATAACGTTATATAGTATTACGTTATAACGTATAACGTTATATAGTATTAAGTTATAACGTATAACGTTATATAGTATTACGTTATAACGTTATATAGTATCACCATATAACGTACAACGCTATATAGTATTACGTTACAACGTATAACGTTATATAGTATTACGTTATAACGTATAACGTTATATAGTATTACGTTATAACGTTATATACTATCACCATATAACGTATAACGTTATATAGTATTACGTTATAACGTATAACGTTATATAGTATTACGTTATGACGTATAACGTTATATAGTATTACGTTATAACGTATAACGTTATATAGTATTACGTTATAACGTTATATAGTATCACCATATAACGTATAACGTTATATAGTATTACGTTATAACGTTTAACGTTATATAGTATTACCATATAACGTATAACGTTATATAGTATTACGGTATAACGTATAACGTTATATACTATTACGTTATAACGTTATATAGTATCACCATGTAACGTATAACGTTATATAGTATTACGTTATAACGTTATATAGTATCACCATATAACGTATAACGTTATATAGTATTACGTTATAACGTATAACGTTGTATAGTATTACGTTGTGACGTATAACCGTTATATAGTATTACGTTATAACGTATAACGTTATATAGTTTTACGTTGTGACGTATAACGTTATATAGCATTACGTTATGACGTATAACGTTATATAGTATTACGTTATAACGTATAACGTTATATAGTATTACGTTATAACGTTATATACTATCACCATATAACGTATAACGTTATATAGTATTACGTTATAACGTATAACGTTATATAGTATTACGTTGTGACGTATAACGTTATATAGTATTACGTTATAACGTATAACGTTATATAGTATTAAAGTTATAACGTATAACGTTATATAGTGTTACGTTTATAACGTATAACGTTATATAGTATTACGTTATGACGTATATCGTTATATAGTATTACGTTATAACGTATAACGTTATATAGTATTACGTTATAACGTTATATACTATCACCATATAACGTATAACGTTATATAGTATTACGTTATAACGTATAACGTTATATAGTATTACGTTGTGACGTATAACGTTATATAGTATACGTTATAACGTATAACGTTATATAGTATTACCATATAACGTATAACGTTATATAGTATTACGGTATAACGTATAACGTTATATACTATTACGTTATAACGTTATATAGTATCACCATGTAACGTATAACGTTATATAGTATTACGTTATAACGTATAACGTTATATAGTATTACGTTATAACGTATAACGTTATATAGTATTACGTTATAGCGTTTAACGTTATATAGTATTACCATATAAGGTATAACGTTATATAGCATTACGGTATATCGTATAACGTTATATAGTATTAAGTTATAACGTATAACGTTATATAGTATTACGTTATAACGTTATATAGTAATCACCATATAACGTATAACGTTATATAGTATTACGTTATAACGTATAACGTTATATAGTATTACTTAATAACGTATAACGTTATATAGTATTAAGTTATAACGTATAACATTATATAGTATTACGCTATAACGTATAACGATATATAGTATCACCATGTAACGTATAACGTTATATAGTATTAAGTTATAACGTATAACTTTATATAGTATTACGTTATAACGTATAACGTTATATAGTATTACGTTATAACGTATAACGTATATAGTATTACGTTATAACGTATAACGTTATATAGTATTAGTTATAACGTATAACGTTATATAGTAGTACGTTATAACGTTATATAGTATCACCATATACGTATAACGTTATATAGTATTACGTTATAACGTATAACGTTATATAGTATTACGTTATAACGTATAACGTTATATAGTATTAAGTTATAACGTATAACATTATATAGTATTACGCTATAACGTATAACGATATATAGTATCACCATGTAACGTATAACGTTATATAGTATTAAGTTATAACGTATAACTTTATATAGTATTACGTTATAACGTATAACGTTATATAGTATTACGTTATAACGTATAACGTTATATAGTATTACGTTATAACGTATAACGTTATATAGTATTAAGTTATAACGTATAACGTTATATAGTATTACGTTATAACGTTATATAGTATCACCATATAACGTACAACGCTATATAGTATTACGTTATAACGTATAACGTTATATAGTATTACGTTATAACGTATAACGTTATGTAGTATTACGTTATAACGTATAACATTATATAGTATTACGCTATAACGTATAACGATATATAGTATCACCATGTAACGTATAACCTTATATAGTATTAAGTTATAACGTATAACTTTATATAGTATTACGTTATAACGTATAACGTTATATAGTATTAAGTTATAACGTATAACGTTATATAGTATTACGTTATAACGTTATATAGTATCACCATATAACGTATAACGTTATATAGTATTACGTTATAACGTTATATAGTATCACCATATAACGTATAACGTTAATATAGTATTACGGTATAACGTATAACGTTATATACTATTACGTTATAACGTATATAGTATCACCAAGTAACGTATAACGTTATATAGTATTACGTTATAACGTATAACGTTACATAGTATTACGTTATAACGTATAACGTTATATAGTATTACGTTATAACGTTTAACGTTATATAGTATTACCATATAACGTATAACGTTATATAGCATTACGGTATAACGTATAACGTTATATAGTATCACCATGTAACGTATAACGTTATATAGTATTACGTTATAACGTATAATTTTATATAGTATTACGTTATAACGTATACGTTATATAGTATTAAGTTATAACGTATAACGTTATATAGTATTACGTTATAACGTTATATAGTATCACCATATAACGTATAACGTTATATAGTATTACGTTATAACGTATAACGTTATATAGTATTACGTTATAACGTATAACGTTATATAGTATTAAGTTATAACGTATAACATTATATAGTATTACGCTATAACGTATAACGATATATAGTATCACCATGTAACGTATAACGTTATATAGTATTAAGTTATAACGTATAACTTTATATAGTATTACGTTATAACGTATAACGTTATATAGTATTACGTATAACGTATAAACGTTATATAGTATTACGTTATAACGTATAACGTTATATAGTATTAAGTTATAACGTATAACGTTATATAGTATTACGTATAACGTTATATAGTATCACCATATAACGTACAACGCTATATAGTATTACGTTATAACGTATAACGTTATATAGTATTACGTTATAACGTATAACGTTATGTAGTATTACGTTATAACGTATAACGTTATGTAGTATTACGTTATAACGTATAACGTTATATAGTATTACGTTATAACGTTATATAGTATCACCATATAACGTATAACGTTATATAGTATTACGTTATAACGTAAACGTTGTATAGTATTACGTTGAGACGTATAACGTTATATAGTATTACGTTATAACGTATAACGTTATATAGTTTTACGTTGTGACGTATAACGTTATATAGCATTACGTTATGACGTATAACGTTATATAGTATTACGTTATAACGTATAACGTTATATAGTATTACGTTATAACGTTATATACTATCACCATATAACGTATAACGTTATATAGTATTACGTTATAACGTATAAACGTTATATAGTATTACGTTATAACGTATAACGTTATATAGTATTACGTTATAACGTTTAACGTTATATAGTATTACCATATAACGTATAACGTTATATAGCATTACGGTATAACGTATAACGTTATATAGTATCACCACGTAACGTATAACGTTATATAGTATTACGTTATAACGTATAACTTTATATAGTATTACGTTATAACGTATAACGTTATATAGTATTAAGTTATAACGTATAACGCTATATAGTATTACGTTATAACGTTATATAGTATCACCATATAACGTATAACGTTATATAGTATTACGTTATAACGTATAACGTTATATAGTATTAAGTTATAACGTATAACATTATATAGTATTACGCTATAACGTATAACGATATATAGTATCACCATGTAACGTATAACGTTATATAGTATTAAGTTATAACGTATAACTTTATATAGTATTACGTTATAACGTATAACGTTATATAGTATTACGTTATAACGTATAACGTTATATAGTATTACGTTATAACGTATAACGTTATATAGTATTAAGTTATAACGTATAACGTTATATAGTATTACGTTATAACGTTATATAGTATCACCATATAACGTATAACGTTATATAGTATTACGTTATAACGTATAACGTTATATAGTATTACGTTATAACGTATAACGTTATATAGTATTAAGTTATAACGTATAACGTTATATAGTATTAAGTTATAACGTATAACGTTATATAGTATTACGTTATAACGTTATATAGTATCACCATATAACGTACAACGCTATATAGTATTACGTTATAACGTATAACGTTATATAGTATTACGTTATAACGTATAACGTATATATAGTATTACGTTATAACGTATAACGTTATATAGTATTAAGTTATAACGTATAACATTATATAGTATTACGCTATAACGTATAACGTTACATAGTATTACGTTATAACGTATAACGTTATATAGTATTACGTTATAACGTTTAACGTTATATAGTATTACCATATAACGTATAACGTTATATAGCATTACGGTATAACGTATAACGTTATATAGTATCACCATGTAACGTATAACGTTATATAGTATTACGTTATAACGTATAATTTTATATAGTATTACGTTATAACGTATAACGTTATATAGTATTAAGTTATAACGTATAACGTTATATAGTATTACGTTATAACGTTATATAGTATCACCATATAACGTATAACGTTATATAGTATTACGTTATAACGTATAACGTTATATAGTATTACGTTATAACGTATAACGTTATATAGTATTAAGTTATAACGTATAACATTATATAGTATTACGCTATAACGTATAACGATATATAGTATCACCATGTAACGTATAACGTTATATAGTATTAAGTTATAACGTATAACTTTATATAGTATTACGTTATAACGTATAACGTTATATAGTATTACGTTATAACGTATAACGTTATATAGTATTACGTTATAACGTATAACGTTATATAGTATTAAGTTATAACGTATAAACGTTATATAGTATTACGTTATAACGTTATATAGTATCACCATATAACGTACAAACGCTATATAGTATTACGTTATAACGTATAACGTTATATAGTATTACGTTATAACGTATAACGTTATGTAGTATTACGTATAACGTATAACGTTATGTAGTATTACGTTATAACGTATAACGTTATATAGTATTACGTTATAACGTTATATAGTATCACCATATAACGTATAACGTTATATAGTATTACGTTATAACGTATAACGTTGTATAGTATTACGTTGTGACGTATAACGTTATATAGTATTACGTTATAACGTATAACGTTATATAGTTTTACGTTGTGACGTATAACGTTATATAGCATTACGTTATGACGTATAACGTTATATAGTATTACGTTATAACGTATAAAGTAAGTAGTATTACGTTATAACGTTATATACTATCACCATATAACGTATAACGTTATATAGTATTACGTTATAACGTATAACGTTATATAGTATTACGTTATAACGTATAACGTTATATAGTATTACGTTATAACGTTTAACGTTATATAGTATTACCATATAACGTATAACGTTATATAGCATTACGGTATAACGTATAACGTTATATAGTATCACCACGTAACGTATAACGTTATATAGTATTACGTTATAACGTATAACTTTATATAGTATTACGTTATAACGTATAACGTTATATAGTATTAAGTTATAACGTATAACGCTATATAGTATTACGTTATAACGTTATATAGTATCACCATATAACGTATAACGTTATATAGTATTACGTTATAACGTATAACGTTATATAGTATTAAGTTATAACGTATAACATTATATAGTATTACGCTATAACGTATAACGATATATAGTATCACCATGTAACGTATAACGTTATATAGTATTAAGTTATAACGTATAACTTTATATAGTATTACGTTATAACGTATAACGTTATATAGTATTACGTTATAACGTATAACGTTATATAGTATTACGTTATAACGTATAACGTTATATAGTATTAAGTTATAACGTATAACGTTATATAGTATTACGTTATAACGTTATATAGTATCACCATATAACGTATAACGTTATATAGTATTACGTTATAACGTATAACGTTATATAGTATTACGTTATAACGTATAACGTTATATAGTATTAAGTTATAACGTATAACATTATATAGTATTACGCTATAACGTATAACGATATATAGTATCACCATGTAACGTATAACGTTATATAGTATTAAGTTATAACGTATAACTTTATATAGTATTACGTTATAACGTATAACGTTATATAGTATTACGTTATAACGTATAACGTTATATAGTATTACGTTATAACGTATAACGTTATATAGTATTAAGTTATAACGTATAACGTTATATAGTATTACGTTATAACGTTATATAGTATCACCATATAACGTACAACGCTATATAGTATTACGTTATAACGTATAACGTTATATAGTATTACGTTATAACGTATAACGTTATGTAGTATTACGTTATAACGTATAACATTATATAGTATTACGCTATAACGTATAACGATATATAGTATCACCATGTAACGTATAACCTTATATAGTATTAAGTTATAACGTATAACTTTATATAGTATTACGTTATAACGTATAACGTTATATAGTATTAAGTTATAACGTATAACGTTATATAGTATTACGTTATAACGTTATATAGTATCACCATATAACGTATAACGTTATATAGTATTACGTTATAACGTTATATAGTATCACCATATAACGTATAACGTTATATAGTATTACGGTATAACGTATAACGTTATATACTATTACGTTATAACGTTATATAGTATCACCAAGTAACGTATAACGTTATATAGTATTACGTTATAACGTATAACGTTACATAGTATTACGTTATAACGTATAACGTTATATAGTATTACGTTATAACGTTTAACGTTATATAGTATTACCATATAACGTATAACGTTATATAGCATTACGGTATAACGTATAACGTTATATAGTATCACCATGTAACGTATAACGTTATATAGTATTACGTTATAACGTATAATTTTATATAGTATTACGTTATAACGTATAACGTTATATAGTATTAAGTTATAACGTATAACGTTATATAGTATTACGTTATAACGTTATATAGTATCACCATATAACGTATAACGTTATATAGTATTACGTTATAACGTATAACGTTATATAGTATTACGTTATAACGTATAACGTTATATAGTATTAAGTTATAACGTATAACATTATATAGTATTACGCTATAACGTATAACGATATATAGTATCACCATGTAACGTATAACGTTATATAGTATTAAGTTATAACGTATAACTTTATATAGTATTACGTTATAACGTATAACGTTATATAGTATTACGTTATAACGTATAACGTTATATAGTATTACGTTATAACGTATAACGTTATATAGTATTAAGTTATAACGTATAACGTTATATAGTATTACGTTATAACGTTATATAGTATCACCATATAACGTACAACGCTATATAGTATTACGTTATAACGTATAACGTTATATAGTATTACGTTATAACGTATAACGTTATGTAGTATTACGTTATAACGTATAACGTTATGTAGTATTACGTTATAACGTATAACGTTATATAGTATTACGTTATAACGTTATATAGTATCACCATATAACGTATAACGTTATATAGTATTACGTTATAACGTATAACGTTGTATAGTATTACGTTGTGACGTATAACGTTATATAGTATTACGTTATAACGTATAACGTTATATAGTTTTACGTTGTGACGTATAACGTTATATAGCATTACGTTATGACGTATAACGTTATATAGTATTACGTTATAACGTATAACGTTATATAGTATTACGTTATAACGTTATATACTATCACCATATAACGTATAACGTTATATAGTATTACGTTATAACGTATAACGTTATATAGTATTACGTTATAACGTATAACGTTATATAGTATTAAGTTATAACGTATAACGTTATATAGTATTACGTTATAACGTTATATAGTATCACCATATAACGTACAACGCTATATAGTATTACGTTATAACGTATAACGTTATGTAGTATTACGTTATAACGTATAACGTTATGTAGTATTACGTTATAACGTTATATAGTATCACCATATAACGTATAACGTTATATAGTATTACGGTATAACGTATAACGTTATATACTATTACGTTATAACGTTATATAGTATCACCATGTAACGTATAACGTTATATAGTATTACGTTATAACGTATAACGTTACATAGTATTACGTTATAACGTATAACGTTATATAGTATTACGTTATAACGTTTAACGTTATATAGTATTACCATATAACGTATAACGTTATATAGCATTACGGTATAACGTATAACGTTATATAGTGTCACCATGTAACGTATAACGTTATATAGTATTACGTTATAACGTATAACTTTATATAGTATTACGTTATAACGTATAACGTTATATAGTATTAAGTTATAACGTATAACGTTATATAGTATTACGTTATAACGTTATATAGTATCACCATATAACGTATAACGTTATATAGTATTACGTTATAACGTATAACGTTATATAGTATTACGCTATAACGTATAACGTTATATAGTATTAAGTTATAACGTATAACATTATATAGTATTACGCTATAACGTATAACGATATATAGTATCACCATGTAACGTATAACGTTATATAGTATTAAGTTATAACGTATAACTTTATATAGTATTACGTTATAACGTATAACGTTATATAGTATTAAGTTATAACGTATAACTTTATATAGTATTACGTTATAACGTATAACGTTATATAGTATTAAGTTATAACGTATAACGTTATATAGTATTACGTTATAACGTTATATAGTATCACCATATAACGTATAACGTTATATAGTATTACGTTATAACGTTATATAGTATCACCATATAACGTATAACGTTATATAGTATTACGGTATAACGTATAACGTTATATACTATTACGTTATAACGTTATATAGTATCACCATGTAACGTATAACGTTATATAGTATTACGTTATAACGTATAACGTTACATAGTATTACGTTATAACGTATAACGTTATATAGTATTACGTTATAACGTTTAACGTTATATAGTATTACCATATAACGTATAACGTTATATAGCATTACGGTATAACGTATAACGTTATATAGTATCACCACGTAACGTATAACGTTATATAGTATTACGTTATAACGTATAACTTTATATAGTATTACGTTATAACGTATAACGTTATATAGTATTAAGTTATAACGTATAACGTTATATAGTATTACGTTATAACGTTATATAGTATCACCATATAACGTATAACGTTATATAGTATTACGTTATAACGTATAACGTTATATAGTATTACGTTATAACGTATAACGTTATATAGTATTAAGTTATAACGTATAACATTATATAGTATTACGCTATAACGTATAACGATATATAGTATCACCATGTAACGTATAACGTTATATAGTATTAAGTTATAACGTATAACTTTATATAGTATTACGTTATAACGTATAACGTTATATAGTATTACGTTATAACGTATAACGTTATATAGTATTACGTTATAACGTATAACGTTATATAGTATTAAGTTATAACGTATAACGTTATATAGTATTACGTTATAACGTTATATAGTATCACCATATAACGTACAACGCTATATAGTATTACGTTACAACGTATAACGTTATATAGTATTACGTTATAACGTATAACGTTATATAGTATTACGTTATAACGTTATATACTATCACCATATAACGTATAACGTTATATAGTATTACGTTATAACGTATAACGGTATATAGTATTACGTTGTGACGTATAACGTTATATAGTATTACGTTATAACGTATAACGTTATATAGTATTAAGTTATAACGTATAACGTTATATAGTATTACGTTATAACGTATAACGTTATATAGTATTACGTTATGACGTATAACGTTATATAGTATTACCATATAACGTATAACGTTATATAGTATTACGGTATAACGTATAACGTTATATACTATTACGTTATAACGTTATATAGTATCACCATGTAACGTATAACGTTATATAGTATTACGTTATAACGTTATATAGTATCACCATATAACGTATAACGTTATATAGTATTACGTTATAACGTATAACGTTGTATAGTATTACGTTGTGACGTATAACGTTATATAGTATTACGTTATAACGTATAACGTTATATAGTTTTACGTTGTGACGTATAACGTTATATAGCATTACGTTATGACGTATAACGTTATATAGTATTACGTTATAACGTATAACGTTATATAGTATTACGTTATAACGTTATATACTATCACCATATAACGTATAACGTTATATAGTATTACGTTATAACGTATAACGTTATATAGTATTACGTTGTGACGTATAACGTTATATAGTATTACGTTATAACGTATAACGTTATATAGTATTAAGTTATAACGTATAACGTTATATAGTGTTACGTTATAACGTATAACGTTATATAGTATTACGTTATGACGTATAACGTTATATAGTATTACGTTATAACGTATAACGTTATATAGTATTACGTTATAACGTTATATACTATCACCATATAACGTATAACGTTATATAGTATTACGTTATAACGTATAACGTTATATAGTATTACGTTGTGACGTATAACGTTATATAGTATTACGTTATAACGTATAACGTTATATAGTATTACCATATAACGTATAACGTTATATAGTATTACGGTATAACGTATAACGTTATATACTATTACGTTATAACGTTATATAGTATCACCATGTAACGTATAACGTTATATAGTATTACGTTATAACGTATAACGTTATATAGTATTACGTTATAACGTATAACGTTATATAGTATTACGTTATAACGTTTAACGTTATATAGTATTACCATATAAGGTATAACGTTATATAGCATTACGGTATATCGTATAACGTTATATAGTATTAAGTTATAACGTATAACGTTATATAGTATTACGTTATAACGTTATATAGTATCACCATATAACGTATAACGTTATATAGTATTACGTTATAACGTATAACGTTATATAGTATTACGTTATAACGTATAACGTTATATAGTATTAAGTTATAACGTATAACGTTATATAGTATTACGTTATAACGTTATATAGTATCACCATATAACGTATAACGTTATATAGTATTACGTTATAACGTATAACGTTATATAGTATTACGTTATAACGTATAACGTTATATAGTATTAAGTTATAACGTATAACATTATATAGTATTACGCTATAACGTATAACGATATATAGTATCACCATGTAACGTATAACGTTATATAGTATTAAGTTATAACGTATAACTTTATATAGTATTACGTTATAACGTATAACGTTATATAGTATTACGTTATAACGTATAACGTTATATAGTATTACGTTATAACGTATAACGTTATATAGTATTAAGTTATAACGTATAACGTTATATAGTATTACGTTATAACGTTATATAGTATCACCATATAACGTACAACGCTATATAGTATTACGTTATAACGTATAACGTTATATAGTATTACGTTATAACGTATAACGTTATGTAGTATTACGTTATAACGTATAACATTATAGAGTATTACGCTATAACGTATAACGATATATAGTATCACCATGTAACGTATAACGTTATATAGTATTAAGTTATAACGTATAACTTTATATAGTATTACGTTATAACGTATAACGTTATATAGTATTAAGTTATAACGTATAACGTTATATAGTATTACGTTATAACGTTATATAGTATCACCATATAACGTATAACGTTATATAGTATTACGTTATAACGTATAACGTTATATAGTATTACGTTATAACGTATAACGTTATATAGTATTAAGTTATAACGTATAACATTATATAGTATTACGCTATAACGTATAACGATATATAGTATCACCATGTAACGTATAACGTTATATAGTATTAAGTTATAACGTATAACTTTATATAGTATTACGTTATAACGTATAACGTTATATAGTATTACGTTATAACGTATAACGTTATATAGTATTACGTTATAACGTATAACGTTATATAGTATTAAGTTATAACGTATAACGTTATATAGTATTACGTTATAACGTTATATAGTATCACCATATAACGTACAACGCTATATAGTATTACGTTATAACGTATAACGTTATATAGTATTACGTTATAACGTATAACGTTATGTAGTATTACGTTATAACGTATAACGTTATGTAGTATTACGTTATAACGTATAACGTCATATAGTATTACGTTATAACGTTATATAGTATCACCATATAACGTATAACGTTATATAGTATTACGTTATAACGTATAACGTTGTATAGTATTACGTTGTGACGTATAACGTTATATAGTATTACGTTATAACGTATAACGTTATATAGTTTTACGTTGTGACGTATAACGTTATATAGCATTACGTTATGACGTATAACGTTATATAGTATTACGTTATAACGTATAACGTTATATAGTATTACGTTATAACGTTATATACTATCACCATATAACGTATAACGTTATATAGTATTACGTTATAACGTATAACGTTATATAGTATTACGTTATAACGTATAACGTTATATAGTATTAAGTTATAACGTATAACGTTATATAGTATTACTTTATAACGTTATATAGTATCACCATATAACGTACAACGCTATATAGTATTACGTTATAACGTATAACGTTATATAGTATTACGTTATAACGTATAACGTTATGTAGTATTACGTTATAACGTATAACGTTATGTAGTATTACGTTATAACGTATAACGTTATATAGTATTACGTTATAACGTTATATAGTATCACCATATAACGTATAACGTTATATAGTATTACGTTATAACGTATAACGTTATATAGTATTACGTTATAACGTATAACGTTATGTAGTATTACGTTATAACGTATAACGTTATGTAGTATTACGTTATAACGTATAACGTTATATAGTATTACGTTATAACGTTATATAGTATCACCATATAACGTATAACGTTATATAGTATTACGTTATAACGTATAACGTTGTATAGTATTACGTTGTGACGTATAACGTTATATAGTATTACGTTATAACGTATAACGTTATATAGTTTTACGTTGTGACGTATAACGTTATATAGCATTACGTTATGACGTATAACGTTATATAGTATTACGTTATAACGTATAACGTTATATAGTATTACGTTATAACGTATAACGTTATATAGTTTTACGTTGTGACGTATAACGTTATATAGCATTACGTTATGACGTATAACGTTATATAGTATTACGTTATAACGTATAACGTTATATAGTATTACGTTATAACGTTATATACTATCACCATATAACGTATAACGTTATATAGTATTACGTTATAACGTATAACGTTATATAGTATTACGTTTAACGTATAACGTTATATAGTATTAAGTTATAACGTATAACGTTATATAGTATTACTTTATAACGTTATATAGTATCACCATATAACGTACAACGCTATATAGTATTACGTTATAACGTATAACGTTATATAGTATTACGTTATAACGTATAACGTTATGTAGTAATTACGTTATAACGTATAACGTTATGTAGTATTACGTTATAACGTATAACGTTATATAGTATTACGTTATAACGTTATATAGTATCACCATATAACGTATAACGTTATATAGTATTACGTTATAACGTATAAACGTTATATAGTATTACGTTATAACGTATAACGTTATGTAGTATTACGTTATAACGTATAACGTTATGTAGTATTACGTTATAACGTATAACGTTATATAGTATTACGTTATAACGTTATTTAGTATCACCATATAACGTATAACGTTATATAGTATTACGTTATAACGTATAACGTTGTATAGTATTACGTTGTGACGTATAACGTTATATAGTATTACGTTATAAACGTATAACGTTATATAGTTTTACGTTGTGACGTATAACCGTTATATAGCATTACGTTATGACGTATAACGTTATATAGTATTACGTTATAACGTATAACGTTATATAGTATTACGTTATAACGTTATATACTATCACCATATAACGTATAACGTTATATAGTATTACGTTATAACGTATAACGTTATATAGTATTACGTTATAACGTATAACGTTATATAGTTATTAAGTTATAACGTATAACGTTATATAGTATTACGTGATAACGTTATATAGTATCACCATATAACGTACAACGCTATATAGTATTACGTTATAAACGTATAACGTTATATAGTATTACGTTATAACGTATAACGTTATGTAGTATTACGTTATAACGTATAACGTTATGTAGTATTACGTTATAACGTATACGTTATATAGTATTACGTTATAACGTTATATAGTATCACCATATAACGTATAACGTTATATAGTATTACGTTATAACGTATAACGTTGTATAGTATTACGTTGTGACGTATAACTTATATAGTATTACGTTATAACGTATAACGTTATATAGTTTTACGTTGTGACGTATAACGTTATATAGCATTACGTTATGACGTATAACGTTATATAGTATACGTTATACGTATAACGTTATATAGTATTACGTTATAACGTTATAAACTATCACCATATACGTATAACGTTATATAGTATTACGTTATAACGTATAACGTTATATAGTATTACGTTGTGACGTATAACGTTATATAGTATTACGTTATAACGTATAACGTTATATAGTATGAAGTTATAACGTATAACGTTATATAGTATTTACGTTATAACGTATAACGTTATATAGTATTACGTTATGACGTATAACGTTATATAGTATTACATTATAACGTATAACGTTATATAGTATTACGTTATAACGTTATATACTATCACCATATAACGTATAACGTTATAGTATTACGTTATAACGTATAACGTTATATAGTTTACGTTGTGACGTATAACGTTCTATGTATTACGTTATAACGTATACGTTATATAGTAGTAAGTTATAACGTATAACGTTATATAGTATTAGTATACGTATAACGTTATGGTATACGTTAAGTATAGTTAAGTATACGTTATGACGTATAACGTTATATAGTATTACGTTAAAACGTATAAACGTTATATAGTATTACGTTATAACGTTTATATAGTATCACCATATAACGTATAACGTTTAGTATAGTATTACGTTATAACTGTTATACGTTATATAGTATACCATGATACGTATAACGTTATATAGTATTACGGTATAACGTATAACGTTATCTACTATTACGTTATAACGTTATATAGTATCACCATGTAACGTATAACGTTATAATATTACGTATAACGTATAACGTTATATACTGTTACGTTTATAACGTTATATAGTATCACCATGTAACGTATAACGTTATATAGTATTACGTTATAACGTATAACGTTACATTAGTATTACGTTATAACGTATAACGTTATATAGTATTACGTTATAACGTTTAACGTTATATAGTATTTACCATATAACGTATAACGTTATATAGCATTACGGTATAACGTATAACGTTATATAGTATCACCATGTAACGTATAACGTTATTATAGTATTACGTTATAACGTATAACGTTACATAGTAGTACGTTATAACGTATAACGTTATATAGTATTACGTTATAACGTTTAACGTTATATAGTATTACCATATAACGTATAACGTTATATAGCATTACGGTATAACGTATAACGTTATATAGTATTCACCATGTAACGTATAACGTTATATAGTATTACGTTATAACGTATAACTTTATATAGTATTACGTTTATAACGGTATAA
>NW_027185148.1:0-27218 GCF_040668555.2 Bombus flavifrons
TATAATAATATTACCATATAACGTATAACGTTATATAATATTACCATATAAAGTATAACGTTATATAGTATTACGTTATAACGTATAACGTTGTATAGTATTACGTTATATCGTATAACGTTGTATAGTATTACGTTATATCGTATAACGTTATATAGTATTACGTTATAACGTATAACGTATATAGTATTACGTTATATCGTATAACGTTATATAGTATTACGTTATAACGTATAACGTTATATAGTACTACGTTATAACGTATAACGTTATATAGTATTACGTTATAACGTATAACGTTATATAGTATTACGTTATAACGTATAACATTATATAGTATTACGTTTATAAAGTATAACGTTATATAGTATCACCATGTAACGTATAACGTTATATGGTATTACGTTATAACGTATAACGTTATATAGTATTACGTTATAACGTATAACGTTATATAGTATTACGTTATAACGTATAACGTTATATAGTATTACGTTATAACGTATAACGTTATATAGTATTACGTTATAACGTATAACGTTATATAGTATTACGTTATAACGTATAACGTTTATAACGTATAACGTTATATAGTATCACCATGTAACGTATAACGTTATATAGTATTACGTTATAACGTATAACGTTATATAGTATTACGTTATAACGTATAACGTTATATAGTATTACGTTATAACGTACAACGTTATATAGTATTACGTTATAACGTATAACGTTATATAGTATTACGTTATAACGTATAACGTTATATAGTATTACGTTATGACGTATAACGTTATATGGTATTACCATATAACGTATGACGTTATATAGTATTGCGTTATAACGTTATATAGTTTCACCATATAACGTATAATGTTATATAGTATTACGTTATAACGTATAACGTTATATAGTATTACGTTATAACGTATAACGTTATATAGTATTACGTTATAACGTATAACGTTATATAGTATTACGTTATATAGTATTACGTTATAACGTATAACGTTATATAGTATTACGTTATAACGTATAACGTTATATAGTATTACGTTATAACGTATAACGTTATATAGTATTACGTTATAACGTATAACGTTATATAGTATTACGTTATAACGTATAACGTTATATAGTATTACGTTATGACGTATAACGTTATATGGTATTACCATATAACGTATAACGTTATATAGTATTGCGTTATACGTTATATAGTTTCACCATATAACGTATACACGTTATATAGTATTACGTTATAACGTATAACGTTATATAGTATTACGTTATAACGTATAACGTTATAACGTATAACGTTATATAGTATTACGTTATAACGTATGACGTTATATAGTATTACGTTATAACGTATAACGTTATAACGTATAACGTTATATAGTATTACGTTATAACGTATAACATTATATAGTATTACGTTATAACGTATAACGTTATTAGTATTACGTTATAACGTATAACGTTATATAGTATTACGTTATAACGTATAACGTTATATAGTATTACGTTATAACGTATAACATTATATAGTATTACGTTATAACGTTATATAGTATCACCATATAACGTATAACGTTATATAGTATTACGTTATAACGTTTAACGTTATATAGTATTACGTTATAACGTATAACGTTATATAGTATTACGTTATAACGTATAACGTTATATAGTATCACCATGTAACGTATAACGTTATATAGTATTACGTTATAACGTATAACGTTATGTAGTATTACGTTATAACGTATAACGTTATATAGTATCACCATGTAACGTATAACGTTATATAGTATTACGTTATAACGTATAACGTTATATAGTATTGCGTTATAACGTTATATAGTTTCACCATATAACGTATAACATTATATAGTATTACGTTATAACGTATAACGTTATATAGTATTACGTTATAACGTATAACGTTATATAGTATTAAGTTATAACGTATAACGTTATATAGTATTACGTTATAACGTTATATAGTATCACCATATAACGTATAACGTTATATAGTATTACGTTATAACGTATAACGTTATATAGTATTACGTTATAACGTATAACGTTATATAGTATTACGTTATAACGTATACGTTATATAGTATTACCATATAACGTATATCGTTATATAGTATTACCTTATAACGTATAACGTTATATAGTATTACGTTATGACGTTATATAGTTTCACCATATAACGTATAACGTTTTATAGTATTACGTTATAACGTATAACGTTATATAGTATTACGGTATAACGTATAACGTTATAACGTATAACGTTATATAGTATTACGTTATAACGTATAACGTTATATAGTATTACGTTATAACGTATAACGTTATATAGTATTACGTTATAACGTATAACGTTATATAGTATTACGTTATAACGTATAACGTTATATAGTATCACCATGTAACGTATAACGTTATATAGTATCACCATGTAACGTATAACGTTATATAGTATTACGTTATAACGTATAACGTCATGTAGTATTACGTTATAACGTATAACGTTATGTAGTATTACGTTATAACGTATAACGTTATATAGTATTACGTTATAACGTATAACGTTATATAGTATTACGTTATAACGTATAACGTTATATAGTATTACGTTATAACGTATAAAGTTATAACGTATAACGTTATATAGTATTACGTTATAACGTATAACGTTATATAGTATTACGTTATAACGTATAACGTTATATAGTATTACGTTATAACGTATAACGTTATATAGTATTACGTTATAACGTATAACGTTATATAGTATTACGTTATAACGTATAACGTTATATAGTATTACGTTATGACGTATAAACGTTATATGGTATTACCATATAACGTATAACGTTATATAGTATTGCGTTATAACGTTATATAGTTTCACCATATAACGTATAACGGTATATAGTATTACGTTATAACGTATAACGTTATATAGTATTACGTTATAACGTATAACGTTATAACGTATAACGTTATATAGCATTACGTTATAACGTTTAACGTTATATAGTATTACGTTATAACGTATAACGTTATATAGTATTACGTTTATAACGTATAACGTTATATAGTATCACCATGTAACGTATAACGTTATATAGTATTACGTATAACGTATAACGTTATGTAGTATTACGTTATAACGTATAACGTTTTTATAGTATCACCATGTAACGTATAACGTTATATAGTATTACGTTATAACGTATAACGTTATATAGTATTACGTTATAACGTATAACGTTATATAGTGTTACGTTATAACGTATAACGTTATATAGTATTACGTTATAACGTATAACGATATATAGTATTACGTTATAACGTATAACGTTATATAGTATTACGTTATGACGTATAACGTTATATAGTATTACGTTATAACGTATAACGTTATATAGTATTACGTTATACCGTATAACGTTATATAGTATTACGTTATAACGTTATAACGTTATGTAGTATTACGTTATAACGTTATATAGTATCACCATATAACGTATAACGTTATATAGTATTACGTTATAACGTATAACGTTATATAGTATTACGTTATAACGTATAACGTTATATAGTATTAAGTTATAACGTATAACGTTATATAGTATTACGTTATAACGTTATATAGTATCACCATATAACGTATAACGTTATATAGTATTACGTTATAACGTATAACGTTATATAGTATTACGTTATAACGTATAACGTTTTATAGTATCACCATGTAACGTATAACGTTATATAGTATTACGTTATAACGTATAACGTTATGTAGTATTACGTTATTACGTTATAACGTTATATAGTATTACGTTATAACGTATAACGTTATATAGTATTACGTTATAACGTATAACGTTATATAGTATTACGTTATAACGTATAACGTTATATAGTATTACGTTATAACGTATAACGTTATATAGTATCACCATGTAACGTATAACGTTATATAGTATCACCATGTAACGTATAACGTTATATAGTATTACGTTATAACGTATAACGTCATGTAGTATTACGTTATAACGTATAACGTTATGTAGTATTACGTTATGACGTATAACGTTATATAGTATTACGTTATAACGTATAACGTTATATAATATTACCATATAACGTATAACGTTATATAATATTACCATATAAAGTATAACGTTATATAGTATTACGTTATAACGTATAACGTTGTATAGTATTACGTTATATCGTATAACGTTGTATAGTATTACGTTATATCGTATAACGTTATATAGTATTACGTTATAACGTATAACGTTATATAGTATTACGTTATATCGTATAACGTTATATAGTATTACGTTATAACGTATAACGTTATATAGTACTACGTTATAACGTATAACGTTATATAGTATTACGTTATAACGTATAACGTTATATAGTATTACGTTATAACGTATAACATTATATAGTATTACGTTATAAAGTATAACGTTATATAGTATCACCATGTAACGTATAACGTTATATGGTATTACGTTATAACGTATAACGTTATATAGTATTACGTTATAACGTATAACGTTATATAGTATTACGTTATAACGTATAACGTTATATAGTATTACGTTATAACGTATAACGTTATATAGTATTACGTTATAACGTATAACGTTATATAGTATTACGTTATAACGTATAACGTTATAACGTATAACGTTATATAGTATCACCATGTAACGTATAACGTTATGTAGTATTACGTTATAACGTATAACGTTATATAGTATTACGTTATAACGTATAACGTTATATAGTATTACGTTATAACGTACAACGTTATATAGTATTACGTTATAACGTATAACGTTATATAGTATTACGTTATAACGTATAACGTTATATAGTATTACGTTATGACGTATAACGTTATATGGTATTACCATATAACGTATGACGTTATATAGTATTGCGTTATAACGTTATATAGTTTCACCATATAACGTATAATGTTATATAGTATTACGTTATAACGTATAACGTTATATAGTATTACGTTATAACGTATAACGTTATAACGTATAACGTTATATAGTATTACGTTATAACGTATAACGTTATATAGTATTACGTTATAACGTATAACATTATATAGTATTACGTTATAACGTTATATAGTATCACCATATAACGTATAACGTTATATAGTATTACGTTATAACGTTTAACGTTATATAGTATTACGTTATAACGTATAACGTTATATAGTATTACGTTATAACGTATAACGTTATATAGTATCACCATGTAACGTATAACGTTATATAGTATTACGTTATAACGTATAACGTTATGTAGTATTACGTTATAACGTATAACGTTATATAGTATCACCATGTAACGTATAGCGTTATATAGTATTACGTTATAACGTATAACGTTATATAGTATTACGTTATAACGTATAACGTTATATAGTGTTACGTTATAACGTATAACGTTATATAGTATTACGTTATAACGTATAACGATATATAGTATTACGTTATAACGTATAACGTTATATAGTATTACGTTATGACGTATAACGTTATATAGTATTACGTTATACCGTATAACGTTATATAGTATTACGTTACAACGTATAACGTTATGTAGTATTACGTTATAACGTTATATAGTATCACCATATAACGTATAACGTTATATAGTATTACGTTATAACGTATAACGTTATATAGTATTAAGTTATAACGTATAACGTTATATAGTATTACGTTATAACGTGATATAGTATCACCATATAACGTATAACGTTATATAGTATTACGTTATAACGTATAACGTTATATAGTATTACGTTATAACGTATAACGTTATATAGTATTACGTTATAACGTATAACGTTATATAGTATTACCATATAACGTATATCGTTATATAGTATTACCTTATAACGTATAACGTTATATAGTATTACGTTATGACGTATAACGTTATATGGTATTACCATATAACGTATATTCGTTATATAGTATTACGTTATAACGTTATATAGTTTCACCATATAACGTATAACGTTTTATAGTATTACGTTATAACGTATAACGTTATATAGTATTACGGTATAACGTATAACGTTATAACGTATAACGTTATATAGTATTACGTTATAACGTATAACGTTATATAGTATTACGTTATAACGTATAACGTTATATAGTATTACGTTATAACGTATAACGTTATATAGTATTACGTTATAACGTATAACGTTGTATAGTATTACGTTATAACGTATAACGTTATATAGTATTACGTTATAACGTATAACGTTATATAGTATCACCATGTAACGTATAACGTTATATAGTATCACCATGTAACGTATAACGTTATATAGTATTACGTTATAACGTATAACGTCATGTAGTATTACGTTATAACGTATAACGTTATGTAGTATTACGTTATAACGTATAACGTTATATAGTATTACGTTATAACGTATAACGTTATATAGTATTACGTTATAATGTATAACGTTATATAGTATTACGTTATAACGTATAACATTATATAGTATTACGTTATAACGTATAACGTTATATAGTATCACCATGTAACGTATAACGTTATATAGTATAACGTTATAACGTATAACGTTATATAGTATTACGTTATAACGTATAACGTTATATAGTATTAAGATATAACGTATAACGTTATATAGTATTACGTTATAACGTTATATAGTATCACCATATAACGTATAACGTTATATAGTATTACGTTATAACGTATAACGTTATATAGTATTACGTTATAACGTATAACGTTATATAGTATTACGTTATAACGTATAACGTTATATAGTATTACCATATAACGTATATCGTTATATAGTATTACCTTATAACGTATAACGTTATATAGTATTACGTTATGACGTATAACGTTATATGGTATTACCATATAACGTATATTCGTTATATAGTATTACGTTATAACGTTATATAGCTTCACCATATAACGTATAACGTTTTATAGTATTACGTTATAACGTATAACGTTATATAGTATTACGTTATAACGTATAACGTTATAACGTATAACGTTATATAGTATTACGTTATAACGTATAACGTTATATAGTATTACGTTATAACGTATAACGTTATATAGTATTACGTTATAACGTATAACGTTATATAGTATTACGTTATAACGTATAACGTTATATAGTATTACGTTATAACGTATAACGTTATATAGTATTACGTTATAACGTATAACGTTATATAGTATCACCATGTAACGTATAACGTTATATAGTACCACCATGTAACGTATAACGTTATATAGTATTACGTTATAACGTATAACGTCATGTAGTATTACGTTATAACGTATAACGTTATGTAGTATTACGTTATGACGTATAACGTTATATAGTATTACCATATAACGTATATCGTTATATAGTATTACCTTATAACGTATAACGTTATATAGTATTACGTTATGACGTTATATAGTTTCACCATATAACGTATAACGTTTTATAGTATTACGTTATAACGTATAACGTTATATAGTATTACGGTATAACGTATAACGTTATAACGTATAACGTTATATAGTATTACGTTATAACGTATAACGTTATATAGTATTACGTTATAACGTATAACGTTATATAGTATTACCTTATAACGTATAACGTTATATAGTATTACGTTATAACGTATAACGTTGTATAGTATTACGTTATAACGTATAACGTTATATAGTATTACGTTATAACGTATAACGTTATATAGTATCACCATGTAACGTATAACGTTATATAGTATCACCATGTAACGTATAACGTTATATAGTATTACGTTATAACGTATAACGTCATGTAGTATTACGTTATAACGTATAACGTTATGTAGTATTACGTTATAACGTATAACGTTATATAGTATTACGTTATAACGTATAACGTTATATAGTATTACGTTATAACGTATAACGTTATATAGTATTACGTTATAACGTATAAAGTTATAACGTATAACGTTATATAGTATTACGTTATAACGTATAACGTTATATAGTATTACGTTATAACGTATAACGTTATATAGTATTACGTTATAACGTATAACGTTATATAGTATTACGTTATAACGTATAACGTTATATAGTATTACGTTATAACGTATAACGTTATATAGTATTACGTTATGACGTATAACGTTATATGGTATTACCATATAACGTATAACGTTATATAGTATTGCGTTATAACGTTATATAGTTTCACCATATAACGTATAACGGTATATAGTATTACGTTATAACGTATAACGTTATATAGTATTACGTTATAACGTATAACGTTATAACGTATAACGTTATATAGCATTACGTTATAACGTTTAACGTTATATAGTATTACGTTATAACGTATAACGTTATATAGTATTACGTTATAACGTATAACGTTATATAGTATCACCATGTAACGTATAACGTTATATAGTATTACGTTATAACGTATAACGTTATGTAGTATTACGTTATAACGTATAACGTTTTATAGTATCACCATGTAACGTATAACGTTATATAGTATTACGTTATAACGTATAACGTTATATAGTATTACGTTATAACGTATAACGTTATATAGTGTTACGTTATAACGTATAACGTTATATAGTATTACGTTATAACGTATAACGATATATAGTATTACGTTATAACGTATAACGTTATATAGTATTACGTTATGACGTATAACGTTATATAGTATTACGTTATAACGTATAACGTTATATAGTATTACGTTATACCGTATAACGTTATATAGTATTACGTTATAACGTATAACGTTATGTAGTATTACGTTATAACGTTATATAGTATCACCATATAACGTATAACGTTATATAGTATTACGTTATAACGTATAACGTTATATAGTATTACGTTATAACGTATAACGTTATATAGTATTAAGTTATAACGTATAACGTTATATAGTATTACGTTATAACGTTATATAGTATCACCATATAACGTATAACGTTATATAGTATTACGTTATAACGTATAACGTTATATAGTATTACGTTATAACGTATAACGTTTTATAGTATCACCATGTAACGTATAACGTTATATAGTATTACGTTATAACGTATAACGTTATGTAGTATTACGTTATTACGTATAACGTTATATAGTATTACGTTATAACGTATAACGTTATATAGTATTACGTTATAACGTATAACGTTATATAGTATTACGTTATAACGTATAACGTTATATAGTATTACGTTATAACGTATAACGTTATATAGTATCACCATGTAACGTATAACGTTATATAGTATCACCATGTAACGTATAACGTTATATAGTATTACGTTATAACGTATAACGTCATGTAGTATTACGTTATAACGTATAACGTTATGTAGTATTACGTTATGACGTATAACGTTATATAGTATTACGTTATAACGTATAACGTTATATAATATTACCATATAACGTATAACGTTATATGGTATTACGTTATAACGTATAACGTTATATAGTATTACGTTATAACGTATAACGTTATATAGTATTACGTTATAACGTATAACGTTATATAGTATTACGTTATAACGTATAACGTTATATAGTATTACGTTATAATGTATAACGTTATATAGTATTACGTTATAACGTATAACATTATATAGTATTACGTTATAACGTATAACGTTATATAGTATCACCATGTAACGTATAACGTTATATAGTATTACGTTATAACGTATAACGTTATATAGTATTACGTTATAACGTATAACGTTATATAGTGTTACGTTATAACGTATAACGTTATATAGTATTACGTTATAACGTATAACGATATATAGTATTACGTTATAACGTATAACGTTATATAGTATTACGTTATGACGTATAACGTTATATAGTATTACGTTATGACGTATAACGTTATATAGTATTACGTTATACCGTATAACGTTATATAGTTTTAAGTTATAACGTATAACGTTATATAGTATTACGTTATAACGTTACATAGTATCAGCATATAACGTATAACGTTATATAGTATTACGTTATAACGTATAACGTTATATAGTATTACCATATAACGTATATCGTTATATAGTATTACCTTATAACGTATAACGTTATATAGTATTACGTTATAACGTATAACGTTATATAGTATTACGTTATGACGTATAACGTTATATGGTATTACCATATAACGTATAGCGTTATATAGTATTACGTTATAACGTATAACGTTATATGGTATTACGTTATAACGTATAACGTTATATAGTATTACGTTATAACGTATAACGTTATATAGTATTACGTTATAACGTATAACATTATATCATATTACGTTATAACGTATAACGTTATATAGTATTACGTTATAACGTATAACGTTATATAGTATTACGTTATAACGTATAACGTTATATAGTATTACGTTATAACATATAACGTTATATAGTATTACGTTATAAAGTATAACGTTATATAGTATTACGTTATAACGTATAACGATATATAGTATTACGTTATAACGTATAACGTTATATAGTATTACGTTATAACTTATAACGTTATATAGTATTACGTTATAACGTATAACGTTATGTAGTATTACGTTATAACGTATAACGTTATATAGTATTACGTTATAACGTATAACGTTATATAGTATTACGTTATAACGTATAACATTATATAGTATTACGTTATAACGTATAACGTTATATAGTATCACCATGTAACGTATAACGTTATATAGTATTACGTTATAACGTATAACGTTATATAGTATTACGTTATAACGTATAACGTTATATAGTGCTACGTTATAACGTATAACGTTATATAGTATTACGTTATAACGTATAACGTTATATAGTATTACGTTATAACGCATAACGTTATATAGTATTACGTTATAACGTATAACGTTATATAGTATTACGTTATAACGTATAACGTTATATAGTATTACGTTATAACGTATAACGTTATATAGTATTACGTTATAACGTATAACGTTATATAGTATTACGTTATAACGTATAACGTTATATAGTATTACGTTATAACGTATAACGTTATATAGTATCACCATGTAACGTATAACGTTATATAGTACCACCATGTAACGTATAACGTTATATAGTATTACGTTATAACGTATAACGTTATATAGTATTACGTTATAACGTATAACGTTATATAGTATTACGTTATAATGTATAACGTTATATAGTATTACGTTATAACGTATAACATTATATAGTATTACGTTATAACGTATAACGTTATATAGTATCACCATGTAACGTATAACGTTATATAGTATTACGTTATAACGTATAACGTTATATAGTATTACGTTATAACGTATAACGTTATATAGTATTACGTTATAACGTATAACGTTATATAGTATTACGTTATAACGTATAACGTTATATAGTATTACGTTATAACGTATAACGTTATATAGTATTACGTTATGACGTATAACGTTATATAGTATCACCATGTAACGTATAACGTTATATAGTATTACGTTATAACGTATAACGTTATATAGTATTACGTTATAACGTAAAACGTTATATAGTATTACGTTATAACGTATAACATTATATAGTATTACGTTATAACGTTATATAGTATCACCATATAACGTATAACGTTATATAGTATTACGTTATAACGTATGACGTTATATAGTATTACGTTATAACGTATAACGTTATAACGTATAACGTTATATAGTATTACGTTATAACGTATAACATTATATAGTATTACGTTATAACGTATAACGTTATATAGTATTACGTTATAACGTATAACGTTATATAGTATTACGTTATAACGTATAACGTTATATAGTATTACGTTATAACGTATAACATTATATAGTATTACGTTATAACGTTATATAGTATCACCATATAACGTATAACGTTATATAGTATTACGTTATAACGTTTAACGTTATATAGTATTACGTTATAACGTATAACGTTATATAGTATTACGTTATAACGTATAACGTTATATAGTATCACCATGTAACGTATAACGTTATATAGTATTACGTTATAACGTATAACGTTATGTAGTATTACGTTATAACGTATAACGTTATATAGTATCACCATGTAACGTATAACGTTATATTGTATTACGTTATAACGTATAACGTTATATAGTATTGCGTTATAACGTTATATAGTTTCACCATATAACGTATAACATTATATAGTATTACGTTATAACGTATAACGTTATATAGTATTACGTTATAACGTATAACGTTATATAGTATTAAGTTATAACGTATAACGTTATATAGTATTACGTTATAACGTTATATAGTATCAC
The DNA here is from genome assembly GCF_040668555.2 of Bombus flavifrons. NCBI lineage: Eukaryota > Metazoa > Arthropoda > Insecta > Hymenoptera > Apidae > Bombus > Bombus flavifrons. The sequence goes on from NW_027185148.1 coordinate 12,490, forward strand.
CATATAACGTATAACGTTATATAGTATTGCGTTATAACGTTATATAGTTTCACCATATAACGTATAACATTATATAGTATTACGTTATAACGTATAACGTTATATAGTATTACGTTATAACGTATAACGTTATATAGTATTACGTTATAACGTATAACGTTATATAGTATTACGTTATAACGTATAACGTTATATAGTATTACGTTATAACGTATAACGTTATATAGTATTACGTTATAACGTATAACGTTATATAGTATTACGTTATGACGTATAACGTTATATAGTATCACCATGTAACGTATAACGTTATATAGTATTACGTTATAACGTATAACGTTATATAGTATTACGTTATAACGTAAAACGTTATATAGTATTACGTTATAACGTATAACATTATATAGTATTACGTTATAACGTTATATAGTATCACCATATAACGTATAACGTTATATAGTATTACGTTATAACGTATGACGTTATATAGTATTACGTTATAACGTATAACGTTATAACGTATAACGTTATATAGTATTACGTTATAACGTATAACATTATATAGTATTACGTTATAACGTATAACGTTATATAGTATTACGTTATAACGTATAACGTTATATAGTATTACGTTATAACGTATAACGTTATATAGTATTACGTTATAACGTATAACATTATATAGTATTACGTTATAACGTTATATAGTATCACCATATAACGTATAACGTTATATAGTATTACGTTATAACGTTTAACGTTATATAGTATTACGTTATAACGTATAACGTTATATAGTATTACGTTATAACGTATAACGTTATATAGTATCACCATGTAACGTATAACGTTATATAGTATTACGTTATAACGTATAACGTTATGTAGTATTACGTTATAACGTATAACGTTATATAGTATCACCATGTAACGTATAACGTTATATAGTATTACGTTATAACGTATAACGTTATATAGTATTGCGTTATAACGTTATATAGTTTCACCATATAACGTATAACATTATATAGTATTACGTTATAACGTATAACGTTATATAGTATTACGTTATAACGTATAACGTTATATAGTATTAAGTTATAACGTATAACGTTATATAGTATTACGTTATAACGTTATATAGTATCACCATATAACGTATAACGTTATATAGTATTACGTTATAACGTATAACGTTATATAGTATTACGTTATAACGTATAACGTTATATAGTATTACGTTATAACGTATAACGTTATATAGTATTACCATATAACGTATATCGTTATATAGTATTACCTTATAACGTATAACGTTATATAGTATTACGTTATGACGTTATATAGTTTCACCATATAACGTATAACGTTTTATAGTATTACGTTATAACGTATAACGTTATATAGTATTACGGTATAACGTATAACGTTATAACGTATAACGTTATATAGTATTACGTTATGACGTATAACGTTATATAGTATTACGTTATAACGTATAACGTTATATAGTATTACGTTATACCGTATAACGTTATATAGTATTACGTTATAACGTATAACGTTATGTAGTATTACTTTATAACGTTATATAGTATCACCATATAACGTATAACGTTATATAGTATTACGTTATAACGTATAACGTTATATAGTATTACGTTATAACGTATAACGTTATATAGTATTAAGTTATAACGTATAACGTTATATAGTATTACGTTATAACGTTATATAGTATCACCATATAACGTATAACGTTATATAGTATTACGTTATAACGTATAACGTTTTATAGTATCACCATGTAACGTATAACGTTATATAGTATTACGTTATAACGTATAACGTTATGTAGTATTACGTTATTACGTATAACGTTATATAGTATTACGTTATAACGTATAACGTTATATAGTATTACGTTATAACGTATAACGTTATATAGTATTACGTTATAACGTATAACGTTATATAGTATTACGTTATAACGTATAACGTTATATAGTATCACCATGTAACGTATAACGTTATATAGTATCACCATGTAACGTATAACGTTATATAGTATTACGTTATAACGTATAACGTCATGTAGTATTACGTTATAACGTATAACGTTATGTAGTATTACGTTATGACGTATAACGTTATATAGTATTACGTTATAACGTATAACGTTATATAATATTACCATATAACGTATAACGTTATATAATATTACCATATAAAGTATAACGTTATATAGTATTACGTTATAACGTATAGCGTTGTATAGTATTACGTTATATCGTATAACGTTGTATAGTATTACGTTATATCGTATAACGTTATATAGTATTACGTTATAACGTATAACGTTATATAGTATTACGTTATATCGTATAACGTTATATAGTATTACGTTATAACGTATAACGTTATATAGTACTACGTTATAACGTATAACGTTATATAGTATTACGTTATAACGTATAACGTTATATAGTATTACGTTATAACGTATAACATTATATAGTATTACGTTATAAAGTATAACGTTATATAGTATCACCATGTAACGTATAACATTATATGGTATTACGTTATAACGTATAACGTTATATAGTATTACGTTATAACGTATAACGTTATATAGTATTACGTTATAACGTATAACGTTATATAGTATTACGTTATAACGTATAACGTTATATAGTATTACGTTATAATGTATAACGTTACATAGTATTACGTTATAACGTATAACATTATATAGTATTACGTTATAACGTATAACGTTATATAGTATCACCATGTAACGTATAACGTTATATAGTATTACGTTATAACGTATAACGTTATATAGTATTACGTTATAACGTATAACGTTATAGTGTGTTACGTTATAACGTATAACGTTATATAGTATTACATTATAACGTATAACGATATATAGTATTACGTTATAACGTATAACGTTATATAGTATTACGTTATGACGTATAACGTTATATAGTATTACGTTATGACGTATAACGTTATATAGTATTACGTTATACCGTATAACGTTATATAGTTTTAAGTTATAACGTATAACGTTATATAGTATTACGTTATAACGTTACATAGTATCAGCATATAACGTATAACGTTATATAGTATTACGTTATAACGTATAACGTTATATAGTATTACGTTATAACGTATAACGTTATATAGTATTACGTTATAACGTATAACGTTATATAGTATTACCATATAACGTATATCGTTATATAGTATTACCTTATAACGTATAACGTTATATAGTATTACGTTATAACGTATAACGTTATATAGTATTACGTTATGACGTATAACGTTATATGGTATTACCATATAACGTATAGCGTTATATAGTATTACGTTATAACGTATAACGTTATATGGTATTACGTTATAACGTATAACGTTATATAGTATTACGTTATAACGTATAACGTTATATAGTATTACGTTATAACGTATAACATTATATCATATTACGTTATAACGTATAACGTTATATAGTATTACGTTATAACGTATAACGTTATATAGTATTACGTTATAACGTATAACGTTATATAGTATTACGTTATAACATATAACGTTATATAGTATTACGTTATAACGTATAACGTTATATAGTATTACGTTATAACGTATAACGATATATAGTATTACGTTATAACGTATAACGTTATATAGTATTACGTTATAACTTATAACGTTATATAGTATTACGTTATAACGTATAACGTTATGTAGTATTACGTTATAACGTATAACGTTATATAGTATTACGTTATAACGTATAACGTTATATAGTATTACGTTATAACGTATAACATTATATAGTATTACGTTATAACGTATAACGTTATATAGTATCACCATGTAACGTATAACGTTATATAGTATTACGTTATAACGTATAACGTTATATAGTATTACGTTATTATAACGTATAACGTTATATAGTGCTACGTTATAACGTATAACGTTATATAGTATTACGTTATAACGTATAACGTTATATAGTATTACGTTATAACGTTATATAGTATCACCATATAACGTATAACGTTATATAGTATTACGTTATAACGTATAACGTTATATAGTATTACGTTATAACGTATAACGTTATATAGTATTACGTTATAACGTATAACGTTATATAGTATTACGTTATAACGTATAACGTTATATAGTATTACGTTATAACATATAACGTTATATAGTATTACGTTATAACGTATAACGATATATAGTATTACGTTATAACGTATAACGTTATATAGTATTACGTTATAACGTATAACGTTATATAGTATTACGTTATAACGTATAACGTTATATAGTATTACGTTATAACGTATAACGTTATATAGTATTACGTTATAACGTATAACGTTATATAGTATTACGTTATAACGTATAACGTTATATAGTGCTACGTTATAACGTATAACGTTATATAGTATTACGTTATAACGTATAACGTTATATAGTATTACGTTATAACGTTATATAGTATCACCATATAACGTATAACGTTATATAGTATTACGTTATAACGTATAACGTTATATAGTATTACGTTATAACGTATAACGTTATATAGTATTACGTTATAACGTATAACGTTATATAGTATTACGTTATAACGTTATATAGTATCACCATATAACGTATAACGTTATATAGTATTACGTTATAACGTATAACGTTATATAGTATTACGTTATAACGTATAACGTTATATAGTATTACGTTATAACGTATAACGTTATAACGTATAACGTTATAACGTATAACGTTATAACGTATAACGTTATATAGTATTACGTTATAACGTATAACGTTATATAGTATTACGTTATAACGTATAACGTTATATAGTATTACGTTATAACATATAACGTTATATAGTATTACGTTATAACGTATAACGATATATAGTATTACGTTATAACGTATAACGTTATATAGTATTACGTTATAACGTATAACGTTATATGGTATTACCATATAACGTATAACGTTATATAGTATTACGTTATAACGTAAAACGTTATATAGTATTACGTTATAACGTATAACATTATATAGTATTACGTTATAACGTATAACGTTATAAAGTATCACCATGTAACGTATAACGTTATATAGTATTACGTTATAACGTATAACGTTATATAGTATTACGTTATATCGTATAACGTTATATAGTATTACGTTATAACGTATAACGTTATATAGTATTACGTTATAACGTATAACGTTATATAGTATTACGTTATAACGTATAACGTTATATAGTATTACGTTATAACGTATAACGTTATATAGTATTACGTTATAACGTATAACGTTATATAGTATTACGTTATAACGTATAACGTTATATAGTATTACGTTATAACGTATAACGTTATATAGTGTTACGTTATAACGTATAACGTCATGTAGTATAACGTTATAACGTATAACGTTATGTAGTATTACGTTATGACGAATAACGTTTTATAGTATTACGTTATAACGTATTACGTTATAACGTATAACGTTATATAGTACTACGTTATAACGTATAACGTTATATAGTATTACGTTATAACGTATAACGTTATATAGTATTACGTTATAACGTATAACGTTATATAGTATTACGTTATAACGTATAACGTTATATAGTATTACGTTATAACGTATAACATTATATCATATTACGTTATAACGTATAACGTTATATAGTATTACGTTATAACGTATAACGTTATATAGTATTACGTTATAACGTATAACGTTATATAGTATTACGTTATAACGTATAACGTTATATAGTATTACGTTATAACGTATAACGTTATATAGTATCACCATGTAACGTATAACGTTATATAGTATCACCATGTAACGTATAACGTTATATAGTATTACGTTATAACGTATAACGTCATGTAGTATTACGTTATAACGTATAACGTTATGTAGTATTACGTTATGACGTATAACGTTATATAGTATTACGTTATAACGTATAACGTTATATAATATTACCATATAACGTATAACGATATATAATATTACCATATAAAGTGTAACGTTATATAGTATTACGTTATAACGTATAACGTTCTATAGTATTACGTTATATCGTATAACGTTGTATAGTATTACGTTATATCGTATAACGTTATATAGTATTACGTTATAACGTATAACGTTATATAGTATTACGTTATAACGTATAACGTTATATAGTATTACGTTATAACGTATAACATTATATAGTATTACGTTATAACGTATAACGTTATATAATATTACCATATAACGTATAACGTTATATACTATTACGTTATAACGTATAACGTTATATAGTATCACCATGTAACGTATAACGTTATATAGTATTACGTTATAACGTATAACGTTATATAGTATTACGTTATAACGTATAACGTTATATAGTGTTACGTTATAACGTATAACGTCATGTAGTATAACGTTATAACGTATAACGTTATGTAGTATTACGTTATGACGAATAACGTTATATAGTATTACGTTATAACGTATAACGTTATATAATATTACCATATAACGTATAACGTTATATAGTATTACGTTATAACGTATAACGTTATATAGTACTACGTTATAACGTATAACGTTATATAGTATTACGTTATAACGTATAACGTTATATAGTATTACGTTATAACGTATAACGTTATATAGTATTACGTTATAACGTATAACGTTATATAGTATTACGTTATAACGTATAACATTATATCATATTACGTTATAACGTATAACGTTATATAGTATTACGTTATAACGTATAACGTTATAGTGTGTTACGTTATAACGTATAACGTTATATAGTATTACGTTATAATGTATAACGTTACATAGTATTACGTTATAACGTATAACATTATATAGTATTACGTTATAACGTATAACGTTATATAGTATCACCATGTAACGTATAACGTTATATAGTATTACGTTATAACGTATAACGTTATATAGTATTACGTTATAACGTATAACGTTATATAGTATTACCATATAACGTATATCGTTATATAGTATTACCTTATAACGTATAACGTTATATAGTATTACGTTATAACGTATAACGTTATATAGTATTACGTTATGACGTATAACGTTATATGGTATTACCATATAACGTATAGCGTTATATAGTATTACGTTATAACGTATAACGTTATATGGTATTACGTTATAACGTATAACGTTATATAGTATTACGTTATAACGTATAACGTTATATAGTATTACGTTATAACGTATAACATTATATCATATTACGTTATAACGTATAACGTTATATAGTATTACGTTATAACGTATAACGTTATATAGTATTACGTTATAACGTATAACGTTATATAGTATTACGTTATAACATATAACGTTATATAGTATTACGTTATAACGTATAACGTTATATAGTATTACGTTATAACGTATAACGATATATAGTATTACGTTATAACGTATAACGTTATATAGTATTACGTTATAACTTATAACGTTATATAGTATTACGTTATAACGTATAACGTTATGTAGTATTACGTTATAACGTATAACGTTATATAGTATTACGTTATAACGTATAACGTTATATAGTATTACGTTATAACGTATAACATTATATAGTATTACGTTATAACGTATAACGTTATATAGTATCACCATGTAACGTATAACGTTATATAGTATTACGTTATAACGTATAACGTTATATAGTATTACGTTATAACGTATAACGTTATATAGTGCTACGTTATAACGTATAACGTTATATAGTATTACGTTATAACGTATAACGTTATATAGTATTACGTTATAACGTTATATAGTATCACCATATAACGTATAACGTTATATAGTATTACGTTATAACGTATAACGTTATATAGTATTACGTTATAACGTATAACGTTATATAGTATTACGTTATAACGTATAACGTTATATAGTATTACGTTATAACGTATAACGTTATATAGTATTACGTTATAACATATAACGTTATATAGTATTACGTTATAACGTATAACGATATATAGTATTACGTTATAACGTATAACATTATATAGTATTACGTTATAACGTATAACGTTATATAGTGCTACGTTATAACGTATAACGTTATATAGTATTACGTTATAACGTATAACGTTATATAGTATTACGTTATAACGTTATATAGTATCACCATATAACGTATAACGTTATATAGTATTACGTTATAACGTATAACGTTATATAGTATTACGTTATAACGTATAACGTTATATAGTATTACGTTATAACGTATAACGTTATATAGTATTACGTTATAACGTTATATAGTATCACCATATAACGTATAACGTTATATAGTATTACGTTATAACGTATAACGTTATATAGTATTACGTTATAACGTATAACGTTATATAGTATTACGTTATAACGTATAACGTTATAACGTATAACGTTATAACGTATAACGTTATATAGTATTACGTTATAACGTATAACGTTATATAGTATTACGTTATAACGTATAACGTTATATAGTATTACGTTATAACGTATAACGTTATATAGTATTACGTTATAACATATAACGTTATATAGTATTACGTTATAACGTATAACGATATATAGTATTACGTTATAACGTATAACGTTATATAGTATTACGTTATAACGTATAACGTTATATGGTATTACCATATAACGTATAACGTTATATAGTATTACGTTATAACGTAAAACGTTATATAGTATTACGTTATAACGTATAACATTATATAGTATTACGTTATAACGTATAACGTTATAAAGTATCACCATGTAACGTATAACGTTATATAGTATTACGTTATAACGTATAACGTTATATAGTATTACGTTATATCGTATAACGTTATATAGTATTACGTTATAACGTATAACGTTATATAGTATTACGTTATAACGTATAACGTTATATAGTATTACGTTATAACGTATAACGTTATATAGTATTACGTTATAACGTATAACGTTATATAGTATTACGTTATAACGTATAACGTTATATAGTATTACGTTATAACGTATAACGTTATATAGTATTACGTTATAACGTATAACGTTATATAGTGTTACGTTATAACGTATAACGTCATGTAGTATAACGTTATAACGTATAACGTTATGTAGTATTACGTTATGACGAATAACGTTTTATAGTATTACGTTATAACGTATTACGTTATAACGTATAACGTTATATAGTACTACGTTATAACGTATAACGTTATATAGTATTACGTTATAACGTATAACGTTATATAGTATTACGTTATAACGTATAACGTTATATAGTATTACGTTATAACGTATAACGTTATATAGTATTACGTTATAACGTATAACATTATATCATATTACGTTATAACGTATAACATTATATCATATTACGTTATAACGTATAACGTTATATAGTATTACGTTATAACGTATAACGTTATATAGTATTACGTTATAACGTATAACGTTATATAGTATTACGTTATAACGTATAACGTTATATAGTATCACCATGTAACGTATAACGTTATATAGTATCACCATGTAACGTATAACGTTATATAGTATTACGTTATAACGTATAACGTCATGTAGTATTACGTTATAACGTATAACGTTATGTAGTATTACGTTATGACGTATAACGTTATATAGTATTACGTTATAACGTATAACGTTATATAATATTACCATATAACGTATAACGATATATAATATTACCATATAAAGTATAACGTTATATAGTATTACGTTATAACGTATAACGTTCTATAGTATTACGTTATATCGTATAACGTTGTATAGTATTACGTTATATCGTATAACGTTATATAGTATTACGTTATAACGTATAACGTTATATAGTATTACGTTATAACGTATAACGTTATATAGTATTACGTTATAACGTATAACATTATATAGTATTACGTTATAACGTATAACGTTATATAATATTACCATATAACGTATAACGTTATATACTATTACGTTATAACGTATAACGTTATATAGTATCACCATGTAACGTATAACGTTATATAGTATTACGTTATAACGTATAACGTTATATAGTATTACGTTATAACGTATAACGTTATATAGTGTTACGTTATAACGTATAACGTCATGTAGTATAACGTTATAACGTATAACGTTATGTAGTATTACGTTATGACGAATAACGTTATATAGTATTACGTTATAACGTATAACGTTATATAATATTACCATATAACGTATAACGTTATATAGTATTACGTTATAACGTATAACGTTATATAGTACTACGTTATAACGTATAACGTTATATAGTATTACGTTATAACGTATAACGTTATATAGTATTACGTTATAACGTATAACGTTATATAGTATTACGTTATAACGTATAACGTTATATAGTATTACGTTATAACGTATAACATTATATCATATTACGTTATAACGTATAACGTTATATAGTATTACGTTATAACGTATAACGTTATATAGTATTACGTTATAACGTATAACGTTATATAGTATTACGTTATAACGTATAACGTTATATAGTATTACGTTATAACGTATAACGTTATATAGTATTACGGTATAACGTATAACGTTATAACGTATAACGTTATATAGTATTACGTTATAACGTATAACGTTATATAGTATTACGTTATAACGTATAACGTTATATAGTATTACGTTATAACGTATAACGTTATATAGTATTACGTTATAACGTATAACGTTGTATAGTATTACGTTATAACGTATAACGTTATATAGTATTACGTTATAACGTATAACGTTATATAGTATCACCATGTAACGTATAACGTTATATAGTATCACCATGTAACGTATAACGTTATATAGTATTACGTTATAACGTATAACGTCATGTAGTATTACGTTATAACGTATAACGTTATGTAGTATTACGTTATAACGTATAACGTTATATAGTATTACGTTATAACGTATAACGTTATATAGTATTACGTTATAACGTATAACGTTATATAGTATTACGTTATAACGTATAACGTTATAACGTATAACGTTATATAGTATTACGTTATAACGTATAACGTTATATAGTATTACGTTATAACGTATAACGTTATATAGTATTACGTTATAACGTATAACGTTATATAGTATTACGTTATAACGTATAACGTTATAACGTATAACGTTATATAGCATTACGTTATAACGTTTAACGTTATATAGTATTACGTTATAACGTATAACGTTATATAGTATTACGTTATAACGTATAACGTTATATAGTATTACGTTATAACGTATAACGTTATATAGTATTACGTTATAACGTATAACGTTATATAGTATTACCATATAACGTATAACGTTATATAGTATTGCGTTATAACGTTATATAGTTTCACCATATAACGTATAACGGTATATAGTATTACGTTATAACGTATAACGTTATATAGTATTACGTTATAACGTATAACGTTATAACGTATAACGTTATATAGCATTACGTTATAACGTTTAACGTTATATAGTATTACGTTATAACGTATAACGTTATATAGTATTACGTTATAACGTATAACGTTATATAGTATCACCATGTAACGTATAACGTTATATAGTATTACGTTATAACGTATAACGTTATGTAGTATTACGTTATAACGTATAACGTTATATAGTATCACCATGTAACGTATAACGTTATATAGTATTACGTTATAACGTATAACGTTATATAGTATTACGTTATAACGTATAACGTTATATAGTGTTACGTTATAACGTATAACGTTATATAGTATTACGTTATAACGTATAACGATATATAGTATTACGTTATAACGTATAACGTTATATAGTATTACGTTATGACGTATAACGTTATATAGTATTACGTTATAACGTATAACGTTATATAGTATTACGTTATACCGTATAACGTTATATAGTATTACGTTATAACGTATAACGTTATGTAGTATTACGTTATAACGTTATATAGTATCACCATATAACGTATAACGTTATATAGTATTACGTTATAACGTATAACGTTATATAGTATTACGTTATAACGTATAACGTTATATAGTATTAAGTTATAACGTATAACGTTATATAGTATTACGTTATAACGTTATATAGTATCACCATATAACGTATAACGTTATATAGTATTACGTTATAACGTATAACGTTATATAGTATTACGTTATAACGTATAACGTTTTATAGTATCACCATGTAACGTATAACGTTATATAGTATTACGTTATAACGTATAACGTTATGTAGTATTACGTTATTACGTATAACGTTATATAGTATTACGTTATAACGTATAACGTTATATAGTATTACGTTATAACGTATAACGTTATATAGTATTACGTTATAACGTATAACGTTATATAGTATTACGTTATAACGTATAACGTTATATAGTATCACCATGTAACGTATAACGTTATATAGTATCACCATGTAACGTATAACGTTATATAGTATTACGTTATAACGTATAACGTCATGTAGTATTACGTTATAACGTATAACGTTATGTAGTATTACGTTATGACGTATAACGTTATATAGTATTACGTTATAACGTATAACGTTATATAATATTACCATATAACGTATAACGTTATATAATATTACCATATAAAGTATAACGTTATATAGTATTACGTTATAACGTATAACGTTGTATAGTATTACGTTATATCGTATAACGTTGTATAGTATTACGTTATATCGTATAACGTTATATAGTATTACGTTATAACGTATAACGTTATATAGTATTACGTTATAACGTATAACATTATATAGTATTACGTTATAAAGTATAACGTTATATAGTATCACCATGTAACGTATAACGTTATATGGTATTACGTTATAACGTATAACGTTATATAGTATTACGTTATAACGTATAACGTTATATAGTATTACGTTATAACGTATAACGTTATATAGTATTACGTTATAACGTATAACGTTATATAGTATTACGTTATAATGTATAACGTTATATAGTATTACGTTATAACGTATAACATTATATAGTATTACGTTATAACGTATAACGTTATATAGTATCACCATGTAACGTATAACGTTATATAGTATTACGTTATAACGTATAACGTTATATAGTATTACGTTATAACGTATATCGTTATATAGTGTTACGTTATAACGTATAACGTTATATAGTATTACGTTATAACGTATAACGATATATAGTATTACGTTATAACGTATAACGTTATATAGTATTACGTTATGACGTATAACGTTATATAGTATTACGTTATGACGTATAACGTTATATAGTATTACGTTATACCGTATAACGTTATATAGTTTTAAGTTATAACGTATAACGTTATATAGTATTACGTTATAACGTTACATAGTATCAGCATATAACGTATAACGTTATATAGTATTACGTTATAACGTATAACGTTATATAGTATTACGTTATAACGTATAACGTTATATAGTATTACGTTATAACGTATAACGTTATATAGTATTACCATATAACGTATATCGTTATATAGTATTACCTTATAACGTATAACGTTATATAGTATTACGTTATAACGTATAACGTTATATAGTATTACGTTATGACGTATAACGTTATATGGTATTACCATATAACGTATAGCGTTATATAGTATTACGTTATAACGTATAACGTTATATGGTATTACGTTATAACGTATAACGTTATATAGTATTACGTTATAACGTATAACGTTATATAGTATTACGTTATAACGTATAACATTATATCATATTACATTATAACGTATAACGTTATATAGTATTACGTTATAACGTATAACGTTATATAGTATTACGTTATAACGTATAACGTTATATAGTATTACGTTATAACATATAACGTTATATAGTATTACGTTATAACGTATAACGTTATATAGTATTACGTTATAACGTATAACGATATATAGTATTACGTTATAACGTATAACGTTATATAGTATTACGTTATAACTTATAACGTTATATAGTATTACGTTATAACGTATAACGTTATGTAGTATTACGTTATAACGTATAACGTTATATAGTATTACGTTATAACGTATAACGTTATATAGTATTACGTTATAACGTATAACATTATATAGTATTACGTTATAACGTATAACGTTATATAGTATCACCATGTAACGTATAACGTTATATAGTATTACGTTATAACGTATAACGTTATATAGTATTACGTTATAACGTATAACGTTATATAGTGCTACGTTATAACGTATAACGTTATATAGTATTACGTTATAACGTATAACGTTATATAGTATTACGTTATAACGTTATATAGTATCACCATATAACGTATAACGTTATATAGTATTACGTTATAACGTATAACGTTATATAGTATTACGTTATAACGTATAACGTTATATAGTATTACGTTATAACGTATAACGTTATATAGTATTACGTTATAACGTATAACGTTATATAGTATTACGTTATAACGTATAACGTTATATAGTATTACGTTATAACGTATAACGATATATAGTATTACG
>NW_027185149.1:0-27047 GCF_040668555.2 Bombus flavifrons
ACGTAATACTATATAACGTTATACGTTATATGGTAATACTAAATAACGTTATACGTTATAACGTAATACTAAATAACGTTATACGTTATAACGTAATACTATATAACGTTATACGTTATAACGTAATACTATATAACGTTATACGTTATACGGTAATACTATATAACGTTATACGTTATAACGTAATACTATATAACGTTATGAGTTATAACGTAATACTATATAACGTTATACGTTATAACGTAATACTACATAACGTTATACGTTATATGGTAATACTAAATAACGTTATACGTTATAACGTAATACTATATAACGTTATACGTTATATGGTAATACTATATAACGTTATACGTTATATGGTAATACTATATAACGTTATACGTTACATGGTGATACTATATAACGTTATTCGTTACATGGTGATACTATATAACGTTATACGTTACATGGTGATACTATATAAAGTTATACGTTATAACGTAATACTATATAATGTTATACGTTATAACGTAATACTATATAATGTTATACGTTATAACGTAATACTATATAACGTTATACGTTATAACGTAATACTATATAACGTTATACGTTATAACGTAATACTATATAACGTAATACGTTATAACGTAATACTATATAACGTTATACGATATAACGTAATACTATATAACGTTATACGTTATATGGTGATACTATATAACGTTATAACGTAATACTATATAACGTTATACGTTATATGGTAATACTATATAACGTTATACGTTATAACGTAATACTATATAACGTTATACGTTATAACGTAATACTATATAACGTTATACGTTATAACGTAATACTATATAACGTTATACGTTATAACGTAATACTATATAACGTTATACGTTATATGGTAATACTATATAACGTTATACGTTATAACGTAATACTATATAACGTTATACGTTATAACGTAATACTATATAACGTTATATGTTATAACGTAATACTACATAACGTTATACGTTATATGGTTATACTAAATAACGTTATACGATATAACGTAATACTATATAACGTTATACGTTATAACGTAATACTATATAACGTTATACGTTATAACGTAATACTATATAACGTTATACGTTATACGTTATAACGTAATACTATATAACGTTATTCGTTACATGGTGATACTATATAACGTTATAACGTAATAGTATATAACGTTATACGTTATACCGTAATACTATATAACGTTATACGTGATATGGTAATACTATATAACGTTATACGTTATAACGTAATACTATATAACGTTATACGTTATAACGTAATACTACATAACGTTATACGTTATATGGTAATACTAAATAACGTTACACGTTATAACGTAATACTATATAACGTTATACGTTATAACGTAATACTATATAACGTTATACGTTATAACGTAATACTATATAACGTTATACGTTATAACGTAATACTACATAACGTTATACGTTATATGGTAATACTAAATAACGTTATACGTTATAACGTAATACTATATAACGTTATACGTTATAACGTAATACTATATAACGTTATACGTTATAACGTAATACTATATAACGTTATACGTTATACGTTATAACGTAATACTATATAACGTTATTCGTCACATGGTGATACTATATAACGTTATAACGTAATAGTATATAACGTTATACGTTATACCGTAATACTATATAACGTTATACGTGATATGGTAATACTATATAACGTTATACGTTATAACGTAATACTATATAACGTTATACGATATAACGTAATACTACATAACGTTATACGTTACATGGTGATACTATATAACGTTATACGTTATAACGTAATACTATATAACGTTATACGTTATAACGTAATACTATATAACGTTATACGTTATAACGTAATACTATATAACGTTATACGTTATAACGTAATACTATATAACGTTATACGTTATAACGTAATACTATATAACGTTATACGTTATATGGTAATACTATATAACGTTATACGTTATAACGTAATACTATATAACGTTATACGTTATAACGTAATACTATATAACGTTATACGTTATATGGTAATACTATATAACGTTATACATTATATGGTAATACCATATAACGTTATACGTTATATGGTAATACTAAATAACGTTATACGTTATAACGTAATACTATATAACGTTATACGTTATATGGTAATACTATATAACGTTATACGTTTTACGTTATAACGTAATACTATATAACGTTATTCGTTACATGGTGATACTATATAACGTTATAACGTAATAGTATATAACGTTATACGTTATACCGTAATACTATATAACGTTATACGTGATATGGTAATACTATATAACGTTATACGTTATAACGTAATACTATATAACGTTATACGTTATAACGTAATACTACATAACGTTATACGTTATATGGTAATACTAAATAACGTTATACGTTATAACGTAATACTATATAACGTTATACGTTATAACGTAATACTATATAACGTTATACGTT
Source organism: Bombus flavifrons (assembly GCF_040668555.2). Classification (NCBI taxonomy): domain Eukaryota; kingdom Metazoa; phylum Arthropoda; class Insecta; order Hymenoptera; family Apidae; genus Bombus; species Bombus flavifrons. The sequence goes on from NW_027185149.1 coordinate 2,541, forward strand.
ATAACGTAATACTATATAACGTTATACGTTATAACGTAATACTACATAACGTTATACGTTATATGGTAATACTAAATAACGTTATACGTTATAACGTAATACTATATAACGTTATACGTTATAACGTAATACTATATAACGTTATACGTTATAACGTAATACTATATAACGTTATACGTTATACGTTATAACGTAATACTATATAACGTTATTCGTTACATGGTGATACTATATAACGTTATAACGTAATAGTATATAACGTTATACGTTATACCGTAATACTATATAACGTTATACGTGATAAGGTAATACTATATAACGTTATACGTTATAACGTAATACTATATAACGTTATACGATATAACGTAATACTACATAACGTTATACGTTATATGGTAATACTAAATAACGTTATACGTTATAACGTAATACTATATAACGTTATACGTTATAACGTAATACTATATAACGTTATACGTTATAACGTCATACTATATAACGTTATACGTTATAACGTAATACTATATAACGTTATACGTTACATGGTGATACTATAAAACGTTATACGTTACATGGTGATACTATATAACGTTATACGTTACATGGTGATACTATATAACGTTATACGTTATAACGTAATACTATATAATGTTATACGTTATAACGTAATACTATATAATGTTATACGTTATAACGTAATACTATATAACGTTATACGTTATAACGTAATACTATATAACGTTATACGTTATAACGTAACACTATATAACGTTATACGTTATAACGTAATACTATATAATGTTATACGTTATATCGCAATACTATATAACGTTATACGATATAACGTAATACTATATAACGTTATACGTTATATGGTGATACTATATAACGTTATAACCTAATACTATATAACGTTATACGTTATATGGTAATACTATATAACGTTATACGTTATAACGTAATACTATATAACGTTATACGATATAGCGTAATACTATATAACGTTATACGTTATAACGTAATACTATATAACGTTATACGTTATAACGTAATACTATATAACGTTGTACGTTACATAGTGATACTATATAACGTTATACGTTATAACGTAATACTATATAACGTTATACGTTACATGGTGATACTATATAACGTTATAACGTAATAGTATATAACGTTATACGTTATACCGTAATACTATATAACTTTATACGTGATATGGTAATACTATATAACGTTAAACGTTATAACGTAATACTATATAACGTTATACGTTATAACGTAATACTATATAACGTTATACGTTATAACGTAATACTATATAACGTTATACGTTATAACGTAATACTATATAACGTTATACGTTATAACGTCATACTATATAACGTCATACGTTATAACGTAATACTATATAACTTTATACGTTACATGGTGATACTATATAACGTTATACGTTACATGGTGATACTATATAACGTTATACGTTACATGGTGATACTATATAACGTTATACGTTATAACGTAATACTATATAACGTTATACGTTATAACGTAATACTATATAACGTTATACGTTATAACGTAATACTATATAACGTTATACGTTATAACGTAATACTATATAACGTTATACGTTATAACGTAATACTATATAACGTTATACGTTATATGGTAATACTATATAACGTTATACGTTATAACGTAATACTATATAACGTTATACGTTATAACGTAATACTATATAACGTTATACGTTATATGGTAATACTATATAACGTTATACATTATATGGTAATACCATATAACGTTATACGTTATATGGTAATACTAAATAACGTTATACGTTATAACGTAATACTATATAACGTTATACGTTATATGGTAATACTATATAACGTTATACGTTATATGGTAATACTATATAACGTTATACGTTATATGGTAATACTATATAACGTTATACGTTATATGGTAATATTAGGTTAAGTAAAAAGTTCTGAGCGTTTTTCGCTAGATGTCTTTAGTGAGCCATATCTCACGATGTGCACATCGCATCGAGTCATAGTATACACCGATTTCAAGGTGACATTACGCATCAAAAAGGTTCTTTGTCAGTTTTGTGTTCGGTGAAGCCAGTTGTGTGTTACAGCGTTCGAAAATGGAGATAAAAAAAGAGAAAATTCGATACATTCTTCAGTACCACTACGACCAAGGTGAAAAGGCGGAGCAGGCGGCCAAAAAAATTTGTGCTGTTTATGGACCCAGTACAGTATCGAATGCAACAGCAAAGCGGTGGTTCCAACGATTCCGTTCTGGTAATATGGACGTCGAAGATGAGGCACGCTCTGGTAGGCCAATCGTCGAAAATGTGGATAAAATCATGGAAATCGTCGAGTCGGACCGGCATGTGAGCACTTATTCCATTGCCCAGGAACTGAAGATTAGCCAGAAAACCGTTTGGAACCATTTGCATAAGGCTGGTCTCAAGAAGAAGCTCGACGTATGGGTGCCACATGAATTGACGCAAAAGAACCTTTTGGACCGAATTGATGCCTGCGATTCTTTGTTGAGACGTAACGAAATCGACCCATTTTTGAAGCGGATGGTGACTGGCGATGAAAAATGGGTCACATACGAGAACAACAGCCGAAAAAGATCGTGGTCCAATCGCGGTGGGCCGGCCCAAACGATCGCCAAGCGTGGATTAACGGCCAAGAAGGTTTTATTGTGTGTTTGGTGGGATTGGAAGGGAATCATCCATTATGAGCTGCTCCCATCGGGGCAAACACTTAATTCGGACCTCTATTGTCAACAACTGACCAGACTGAAGCAGGCGATCGACCAGAAGCGGCCAGAATTGGCCAATAGGAAAGGTGTTGTGTTCCATCAAGACAACGCCAGGCCGCACACATCTTTAACGACGCGTCAGAAGCTCCGAGAGCTTGGCTGGGAGGTTCTATCGCATCCGCCGTACAGTCCAGACCTGGCACCAAGCGATTATCACCTTTTTAAGTTTTTGCAAAATTTTCTTGATGGTACAAAACTGGCCTCAAGAGAGGCTTGTGAAAATGAGCTGGTCAAGTTTTTTACCAATAGGGACGAGGACTTCTTCAACCGCGGAATTATGAAATTGCCTTCAAAATGGACAAAAGTAATCGAACAAAACGGCGCATATTTAATCTAAATCGAATAATCTTGACTATGTTAATTTCATCGTCGAAATAAAGCGAAAAAGCGCTCAGAACTTTTTACTTCACCTAATACTATATAACGTTATACGTTATAACGTCATACTATATAACGTTATACGTTATAACGTAATACTATATAACGTTATACGTTATAACGTAATACTATATAACGTTATACGTTATATGGTAATACTATATAACGTTATCCGTTATAACGTAATACTATATAACGTTACACGTTATAACGTAATACTATATAACGTTATAGGTTATAACGTAATACTACATAACGTTATACGTTATATGGTAATACTAAATAACGTTATACGATATAACGTAATACTATATAACGTTATACGTTATAACGTAATACTATATAACGTTATACGTTATAACGTAATACTATATAACGTTATACGTTATACGTTATAACGTAATACTATATAACGTTATTCGTTACATGGTGATACTATATAACGTTATAACGTAGTAGTATATAACGTTATACGTTATACCGTAATACTATATAACGTTATACGTGATATGGTAATACTATATAACGTTATACGTTATAACGTAATACTATATAACGTTATACGTTATAACGTAATACTACATAACGTTATACGTTATATGGTAATACTAAATACCGTTATACGTTATAACGTAATACTATATAACGTTATACGTTATAACGTAATACTATATAACGTTATTCGTTACATGGTGATACTATATAACGTTATAACGTAATAGTATATAACGTTATACGTTATACCGTAATACTATATAACGTTATACGTGATATGGTAATACTATATAACGTTATACGTTATAACGTAATACTATATAACGTTATACGTTATAACGTAATACTACATAACGTTATACGTTATATGGTAATACTAAATAACGTTATACGTTATAACGTAATACTATATAACGTTATACGTTATAACGTAATACTATATAACGTTATACGTTATAACGTAATACTACATAACGTTATACGTTATATGGTAATACTAAATAACGTTATACGATATAACGTAATACTATATAACGTTATACGTTATAACGTAATACTATATAACGTTATACGTTATAACGTAATACTATATAACGTTATACGTTATACGTTATAACGTAATACTATATAACGTTATTCGTTACATGGTGATACTATATAACGTTATAACGTAATAGTATATAACGTTATACGTTATACCGTAATACTATATAACGTTATGCATTATATGGTAATACCATATAACGTTATACGTTATATGGTAATACTAAATAACGTTATACGTTATAACGTAATACTATATAACGTTATACGTTATATGGTAATACTATATAACGTTATACGTTATATGGTAATACTATATAACGTTATACGTTATATGGTAATACTATATAACGTTATACGTTATAACGTCATACTATATAACGTTATACGTTATAACGTAATACTATATAACGTTATACGTTACATGGTGATACTATATAACGTTATACGTTACATGGTGATACTATATAACGTTATACGTTATATGGTGATACTATATAACGTTATACGTTATAACGTAATAGTATATAACGTTATACGTTATAACGTAATACTATATAACGTTATACGTTATTTGGTAATACTATATAACGTTATACGTTATAACGTAATACTATATAAAGTTATACGTTATAACGTAATACTATATAACGTGATACGTTATATGGTAATACTATATAACGTTATAAGTTACATGGTGATACTATATAACGTTATTCGTTACATGGTGATACTATATAACGTTATACGTTACATGGTGATACTATATAACGTTATACGTTATAACGTAATACTATATAATGTTATACGTTATAACGTAATACTATATAATGTTATACGTTATAACGTAATACTATATAACGTTATACGATATAACGTAATACTATATAAAGTTATACGTTATAACGTAATACTATATAACGTGATACGTTATATGGTAATACTATATAACGTTATACGTTACATGGTGATACTATATAACGTTATTCGTTACATGGTGATACTATATAACGTTATACGTTACATGGTGATACTATATAACGTTATACGTTATAACGTAATACTATATAATGTTATACGTTATAACGTAATACTATATAATGTTATACGTTATAACGTAATACTATATAACGTTATACGTTATAACGTAATACTATATAACGTAATACGTTATAACGTAATACTATATAACGTTATACGATATAACGTAATACTATATAACGTTATACGTTATATGGTGATACTATATAACGTTATAACGTAATACTATATAACGTTATACGTTATATGGTAATACTATATAACGTTATACGTCATAACGTAATACTATATAACGTTATACGTTATAACGTCATACTATATAACGTTATACGTTATAACGTAATACTATATAACGTTATACGTTATAACGTAATACTATATAACGTTATACGTTATATGGTAATACTATATAACGTTATCCGTTATAACGTAATACTATATAACGTTACACGTTATAACGTAATACTATATAACGTTATAGGTTATAACGTAATACTACATAACGTTATACGTTATATGGTAATACTAAATAACGTTATACGATATAACGTAATACTATATAACGTTATACGTTATAACGTAATACTATATAACGTTATACGTTATAACGTAATACTATATAACGTTATACGTTATACGTTATAACGTAATACTATATAACGTTATTCGTTACATGGTGATACTATATAACGTTATAACGTAGTAGTATATAACGTTATACGTTATACCGTAATACTATATAACGTTATACGTGATATGGTAATACTATATAACGTTATACGTTATAACGTAATACTATATAACGTTATACGTTATAACGTAATACTACATAACGTTATACGTTATATGGTAATACTAAATACCGTTATACGTTATAACGTAATACTATATAACGTTATACGTTATAACGTAATACTATATAACGTTATTCGTTACATGGTGATACTATATAACGTTATAACGTAATAGTATATAACGTTATACGTTATACCGTAATACTATATAACGTTATACGTGATATGGTAATACTATATAACGTTATACGTTATAACGTAATACTATATAACGTTATACGTTATAACGTAATACTACATAACGTTATACGTTATATGGTAATACTAAATAACGTTATACGTTATAACGTAATACTATATAACGTTATACGTTATAACGTAATACTATATAACGTTATACGTTATAACGTAATACTACATAACGTTATACGTTATATGGTAATACTAAATAACGTTATACGATATAACGTAATACTATATAACGTTATACGTTATAACGTAATACTATATAACGTTATACGTTATAACGTAATACTATATAACGTTATACGTTATACGTTATAACGTAATACTATATAACGTTATTCGTTACATGGTGATACTATATAACGTTATAACGTAATAGTATATAACGTTATACGTTATACCGTAATACTATATAACGTTATGCATTATATGGTAATACCATATAACGTTATACGTTATATGGTAATACTAAATAACGTTATACGTTATAACGTAATACTATATAACGTTATACGTTATATGGTAATACTATATAACGTTATACGTTATATGGTAATACTATATAACGTTATACGTTATATGGTAATACTATATAACGTTATACGTTATAACGTCATACTATATAACGTTATACGTTATAACGTAATACTATATAACGTTATACGTTACATGGTGATACTATATAACGTTATACGTTACATGGTGATACTATATAACGTTATACGTTATATGGTGATACTATATAACGTTATACGTTATAACGTAATAGTATATAACGTTATACGTTATAACGTAATACTATATAACGTTATACGTTATTTGGTAATACTATATAACGTTATACGTTATAACGTAATACTATATAAAGTTATACGTTATAACGTAATACTATATAACGTGATACGTTATATGGTAATACTATATAACGTTATAAGTTACATGGTGATACTATATAACGTTATTCGTTACATGGTGATACTATATAACGTTATACGTTACATGGTGATACTATATAACGTTATACGTTATAACGTAATACTATATAATGTTATACGTTATAACGTAATACTATATAATGTTATACGTTATAACGTAATACTATATAACGTTATACGTTATAACGTAATACTATATAACGTTATACGTTATAACGTAATACTATATAACGTAATACGTTATAACGTAATACTATATAACGTTATACGATATAACGTAATACTATATAACGTTATACGTTATATGGTGATACTATATAACGTTATAACGTAATACTATATAACGTTATACGTTATATGGTAATACTATATAACGTTATACGTCATAACGTAATACTATATAACGTTATACGTTATAACGTAATACTATATAACGTTATACGTTATAACGTAATACTATATAACGTAATACGTTATAACGTAATACTATATAACGTTATACGATATAACGTAATACTATATAACGTTATACGTTATATGGTGATACTATATAACGTTATAACGTAATACTATATAACGTTATACGTTATATGGTAATACTATATAACGTTATACGTCATAACGTAATACTATATAACGTTATACGTTATAACGTCATACTATATAACGTTATACGTTATAACGTAATACTATATAACGTTATACGTTATAACGTAATACTATATAACGTTATACGTTATATGGTAATACTATATAACGTTATCCGTTATAACGTAATACTATATAACGTTACACGTTATAACGTAATACTATATAACGTTATAGGTTATAACGTAATACTACATAACGTTATACGTTATATGGTAATACTAAATAACGTTATACGATATAACGTAATACTATATAACGTTATACGTTATAACGTAATACTATATAACGTTATACGTTATAACGTAATACTATATAACGTTATACGTTATACGTTATAACGTAATACTATATAACGTTATTCGTTACATGGTGATACTATATAACGTTATAACGTAGTAGTATATAACGTTATACCTTATACCGTAATACTATATAACGTTATACGTGATATGGTAATACTATATAACGTTATACGTTATAACGTAATACTATATAACGTTATACGTTATAACGTAATACTACATAACGTTATACGTTATATGGTAATACTAAATACCGTTATACGTTATAACGTAATACTATATAACGTTATACGTTATAACGTAATACTATATAACGTTATTCGTTACATGGTGATACTATATAACGTTATAACGTAATAGTATATAACGTTATACGTTATACCGTAATACTATATAACGTTATACGTGATATGGTAATACTATATAACGTTATACGTTATAACGTAATACTATATAACGTTATACGTTATAACGTAATACTACATAACGTTATACGTTATATGGTAATACTAAATAACGTTATACGTTATAACGTAATACTATATAACGTTATACGTTATAACGTAATACTATATAACGTTATACGTTATAACGTAATACTACATAACGTTATACGTTATATGGTAATACTAAATAACGTTATACGATATAACGTAATACTATATAACGTTATACGTTATAACGTAATACTATATAACGTTATACGTTATAACGTAATACTATATAACGTTATACGTTATACGTTATAACGTAATACTATATAACGTTATTCGTTACATGGTGATACTATATAACGTTATAACGTAATAGTATATAACGTTATACGTTATACCGTAATACTATATAACGTTATGCATTATATGGTAATACCATATAACGTTATACGTTATATGGTAATACTAAATAACGTTATACGTTATAACGTAATACTATATAACGTTATACGTTATATGGTAATACTATATAACGTTATACGTTATATGGTAATACTATATAACGTTATACGTTATATGGTAATACTATATAACGTTATACGTTATAACGTCATACTATATAACGTTATACGTTATAACGTAATACTATATAACGTTATACGTTACATGGTGATACTATATAACGTTATACGTTACATGGTGATACTATATAACGTTATACGTTATATGGTGATACTATATAACGTTATACGTTATAACGTAATAGTATATAACGTTATACGTTATAACGTAATACTATATAACGTTATACGTTATTTGGTAATACTATATAACGTTATACGTTATAACGTAATACTATATAAAGTTATACGTTATAACGTAATACTATATAACGTGATACGTTATATGGTAATACTATATAACGTTATAAGTTACATGGTGATACTATATAACGTTATTCGTTACATGGTGATACTATATAACGTTATACGTTACATGGTGATACTATATAACGTTATACGTTATAACGTAATACTATATAATGTTATACGTTATAACGTAATACTATATAATGTTATACGTTATAACGTAATACTATATAACGTTATACGTTATAACGTAATACTATATAACGTTATACGTTATAACGTAATACTATATAACGTAATACGTTATAACGTAATACTATATAACGTTATACGATATAACGTAATACTATATAACGTTATACGTTATATGGTGATACTATATAACGTTATAACGTAATACTATATAACGTTATACGTTATATGGTAATACTATATAACGTTATACGTCATAACGTAATACTATATAACGTTATCCGTTATAACGTAATACTATATAACGTTATACGTTATAACGTAATACTATATAACGTTATATGTTATAACGTAATACTACATAACGTTATACGTTATATGGTAATACTAAATAACGTTATACGATATAACGTAATACTATATAACGTTATACGTTATAACGTAATACTATATAACGTTATACGTTATAACGTAATACTATATAACGTTATACGTTATACGTTATAACGTAATACTATATAACGTTATTCGTTACATGGTGATACTATATAACGTTATAACGTAGTAGTATATAACGTTATACGTTATACCGTAATACTATATAACGTTATACGTGATATGGTAATACTATATAACGTTATACGTTATAACGTAATACTATATAACGTTATACGTTATAACGTAATACTACATAACGTTATACGTTATATGGTAATACTAAATACCGTTATACGTTATAACGTAATACTATATAACGTTATACGTTATAACGTAATACTATATAACGTTATTCGTTACATGGTGATACTATATAACGTTATAACGTAATAGTATATAACGTTATACGTTATACCGTAATACTATATAACGTTATACGTGATATGGTAATACTATATAACGTTATACGTTATAACGTAATACTATATAACGTTATACGTTATAACGTAATACTACATAACGTTATACGTTATATGGTAATACTAAATAACGTTATACGTTATAACGTAATACTATATAACGTTATACGTTATAACGTAATACTATATAACGTTATACGTTATAACGTAATACTACATAACGTTATACGTTATATGGTAATACTAAATAACGTTATACGATATAACGTAATACTATATAACGTTATACGTTATAACGTAATACTATATAACGTTATACGTTATAACGTAATACTATATAACGTTATACGTTATACGTTATAACGTAATACTATATAACGTTATTCGTTACATGGTGATACTATATAACGTTATAACGTAATAGTATATAACGTTATACGTTATACCGTAATACTATATAACGTTATACGTGATATGGTAATACTATATAACGTTATACGTTATAACGTCATACTATATAACGTCATACGTTATAACGTAATACTATATAACGTTATACGTTACATGGTGATACTATATAACGTTATACGTTACATGGTGATACTATATAACGTTATACGTTACATGGTGATACTATATAACGTTATACGTTATAACGTAATACTATATAACGTTATACGTTATAACGTAATACTATATAACGTTATACGTTATAACGTAATACTATATAACGTTATACGTTATAACGTAATACTATATAACGTTATACGTTATAACGTAATACTATATAACGTTATACGTTATAACGTAATACTATATAACGTTATATGTTATAACGTAATACTACATAACGTTATACGTTATATGGTAATACTAAATAACGTTATACGATATAACGTAATACTATATAACGTTATACGTTATAACGTAATACTATATAACGTTATACGTTATAACGTAATACTATATAACGTTATACGTTATACGTTATAACGTAATACTATATAACGTTATTCGTTACATCGTGATACTATATAACGTTATAACGTAATAGTATATAACGTTATACGTTATACAGTAATACTATATATCGTTATACGTGATATGGTAATACTATATAACGTTATACGATATAACGTAATACTATATAACGTTATACGTTATAACGTAATACTATATAACGTTATACGTTATAACGTAATACTATATAACGTTATACGTTATACGTTATAACGTAATACTATATAACGTTATTCGTTACATGGTGATACTATATAACGTTATAACGTAGTAGTATATAACGTTATACGTTATACCGTAATACTATATAACGTTATACGTGATATGGTAATACTATATAACGTTATACGTTATAACGTAATACTATATAACGTTATACGTTATAACGTAATACTACATAACGTTATACGTTATATGGTAATACTAAATACCGTTATACGTTATAACGTAATACTATATAACGTTATACGTTATAACGTAATACTATATAACGTTATTCGTTACATGGTGATACTATATAACGTTATAACGTAATAGTATATAACGTTATACGTTATACCGTAATACTATATAACGTTATACGTGATATGGTAATACTATATAACGTTATACGTTATAACGTAATACTATATAACGTTATACGTTATAACGTAATACTACATAACGTTATACGTTATATGGTAATACTAAATAACGTTATACGTTATAACGTAATACTATATAACGTTATACGTTATAACGTAATACTATATAACGTTATACGTTATAACGTAATACTACATAACGTTATACGTTATATGGTAATACTAAATAACGTTATACGATATAACGTAATACTATATAACGTTATACGTTATAACGTAATACTATATAACGTTATACGTTATAACGTAATACTATATAACGTTATACGTTATACGTTATAACGTAATACTATATAACGTTATACGTTATACGTTATAACGTAATACTATATAACGTTATACGTTATTCGTTATAACGTAATACTATATAACGTTATTCGTTACATGGTGATACTATATAACGTTATAACGTAATAGTATATAACGTTATACGTTATACCGTAATACTATATAACGTTATACGTGATATGGTAATACTATATAACGTTATACGTTATATGGTAATACTATATAACGTTATACGTTATATGGTAATACTATATAACGTTATACGTTATAACGTCATACTATATAACGTTATACGTTATAACGTAATACTATATAACGTTATACGTTACATGGTGATACTATATAACGTTATACGTTACATGGTGATACTATATAACGTTATACGTTATATGGTGATACTATATAACGTTATACGTTATAACGTAATAGTATATAACGTTATACGTTATAACGTAATACTATATAACGTTATACGTTATTTGGTAATACTATATAACGTTATACGTTATAACGTAATACTATATAAAGTTATACGTTATAACGTAATACTATATAACGTGATACGTTATATGGTAATACTATATAACGTTATAAGTTACATGGTGATACTATATAACGTTATTCGTTACATGGTGATACTATATAACGTTATACGTTACATGGTGATACTATATAACGTTATACGTTATAACGTAATACTATATAATGTTATACGTTATAACGTAATACTATATAATGTTATACGTTATAACGTAATACTATATAACGTTATACGTTATAACGTAATACTATATAACGTTATACGTTATAACGTAATACTATATAACGTAATACGTTATAACGTAATACTATATAACGTTATACGATATAACGTAATACTATATAACGTTATACGTTATATGGTGATACTATATAACGTTATAACGTAATACTATATAACGTTATACGTTATATGGTAATACTATATAACGTTATACGTCATAACGTAATACTATATAACGTTATACGTTATAACGTAATACTATATAACGTTATACGTTATAACGTAATACTATATAACGTAATACGTTATAACGTAATACTATATAACGTTATACGATATAACGTAATACTATATAACGTTATACGTTATATGGTGATACTATATAACGTTATAACGTAATACTATATAACGTTATACGTTATATGGTAATACTATATAACGTTATACGTCATAACGTAATACTATATAACGTTATACGTTATAACGTCATACTATATAACGTTATACGTTATAACGTAATACTATATAACGTTATACGTTATAACGTAATACTATATAACGTTATACGTTATATGGTAATACTATATAACGTTATCCGTTATAACGTAATACTATATAACGTTACACGTTATAACGTAATACTATATAACGTTATAGGTTATAACGTAATACTACATAACGTTATACGTTATATGGTAATACTAAATAACGTTATACGATATAACGTAATACTATATAACGTTATACGTTATAACGTAATACTATATAACGTTATACGTTATAACGTAATACTATATAACGTTATACGTTATACGTTATAACGTAATACTATATAACGTTATTCGTTACATGGTGATACTATATAACGTTATAACGTAGTAGTATATAACGTTATACGTTATACCGTAATACTATATAACGTTATACGTGATATGGTAATACTATATAACGTTATACGTTATAACGTAATACTATATAACGTTATACGTTATAACGTAATACTACATAACGTTATACGTTATATGGTAATACTAAATACCGTTATACGTTATAACGTAATACTATATAACGTTATACGTTATAACGTAATACTATATAACGTTATTCGTTACATGGTGATACTATATAACGTTATAACGTAATAGTATATAACGTTATACGTTATACCGTAATACTATATAACGTTATACGTGATATGGTAATACTATATAACGTTATACGTTATAACGTAATACTATATAACGTTATACGTTATAACGTAATACTACATAACGTTATACGTTATATGGTAATACTAAATAACGTTATACGTTATAACGTAATACTATATAACGTTATACGTTATAACGTAATACTATATAACGTTATACGTTATAACGTAATACTACATAACGTTATACGTTATATGGTAATACTAAATAACGTTATACGATATAACGTAATACTATATAACGTTATACGTTATAACGTAATACTATATAACGTTATACGTTATAACGTAATACTATATAACGTTATACGTTATACGTTATAACGTAATACTATATAACGTTATTCGTTACATGGTGATACTATATAACGTTATAACGTAATAGTATATAACGTTATACGTTATACCGTAATACTATATAACGTTATGCATTATATGGTAATACCATATAACGTTATACGTTATATGGTAATACTAAATAACGTTATACGTTATAACGTAATACTATATAACGTTATACGTTATATGGTAATACTATATAACGTTATACGTTATATGGTAATACTATATAACGTTATACGTTATATGGTAATACTATATAACGTTATACGTTATAACGTCATACTATATAACGTTATACGTTATAACGTAATACTATATAACGTTATACGTTACATGGTGATACTATATAACGTTATACGTTACATGGTGATACTATATAACGTTATACGTTATATGGTGATACTATATAACGTTATACGTTATAACGTAATAGTATATAACGTTATACGTTATAACGTAATACTATATAACGTTATACGTTATTTGGTAATACTATATAACGTTATACGTTATAACGTAATACTATATAAAGTTATACGTTATAACGTAATACTATATAACGTGATACGTTATATGGTAATACTATATAACGTTATAAGTTACATGGTGATACTATATAACGTTATTCGTTACATGGTGATACTATATAACGTTATACGTTACATGGTGATACTATATAACGTTATAGGTTATAACGTAATACTACATAACGTTATACGTTATATGGTAATACTAAATAACGTTATACGATATAACGTAATACTATATAACGTTATACGTTATAACGTAATACTATATAACGTTATACGTTATAACGTAATACTATATAACGTTATACGTTATACGTTATAACGTAATACTATATAACGTTATTCGTTACATGGTGATACTATATAACGTTATAACGTAGTAGTATATAACGTTATACGTTATACCGTAATACTATATAACGTTATACGTGATATGGTAATATATATAACGTTATACGTTATAACGTAATACTATATAACGTTATACGTTATAACGTAATACTACATAACGTTATACGTTATATGGTAATACTAAATACCGTTATACGTTATAACGTAATACTATATAACGTTATACGTTATAACGTAATACTATATAACGTTATTCGTTACATGGTGATACTATATAACGTTATAACGTAATAGTATATAACGTTATACGTTATACCGTAATACTATATAACGTTATACGTGATATGGTAATACTATATAACGTTATACGTTATAACGTAATACTATATAACGTTATACGTTATAACGTAATACTACATAACGTTATACGTTATATGGTAATACTAAATAACGTTATACGTTATAACGTAATACTATATAACGTTATACGTTATAACGTAATACTATATAACGTTATACGTTATAACGTAATACTACATAACGTTATACGTTATATGGCAATACTAAATAACGTTATACGATATAACGTAATACTATATAACGTTATACGTTATAACGTAATACTATATAACGTTATACGTTATAACGTAATACTATATAACGTTATACGTTATACGTTATAACGTAATACTATATAACGTTATTCGTTACATGGTGATACTATATAACGTTATAACGTAATAGTATATAACGTTATACGTTATACCGTAATACTATATAACGTTATGCATTATATGGTAATACCATATAACGTTATACGTTATATGGTAATACTAAATAACGTTATACGTTATAACGTAATACTATATAACGTTATACGTTATATGGTAATACTATATAACGTTATACGTTATATGGTAATACTATATAACGTTATACGTTATATGGTAATACTATATAACGTTATACGTTATAACGTCATACTATATAACGTTATACGTTATAACGTAATACTATATAACGTTATACGTTACATGGTGATACTATATAACGTTATACGTTACATGGTGATACTATATAACGTTATACGTTATATGGTGATACTATATAACGTTATACGTTATAACGTAATAGTATATAACGTTATACGTTATAACGTAATACTATATAACGTTATACGTTATTTGGTAATACTATATAACGTTATACGTTATAACGTAATACTATATAAAGTTATACGTTATAACGTAATACTATATAACGTGATACGTTATATGGTAATACTATATAACGTTATAAGTTACATGGTGATACTATATAACGTTATTCGTTACATGGTGATACTATATAACGTTATACGTTACATGGTGATACTATATAACGTTATACGTTGTAACGTAATACTATATAATGTTATACGTTATAACGTAATACTATATAATGTTATACGTTATAACGTAATACTATATAACGTTATACGTTATAACGTAATACTATATAACGTTATACGTTATAACGTAATACTATATAACGTAATACGTTATAACGTAATACTATATAACGTTATACGATATAACGTAATACTATATAACGTTATACGTTATATGGTGATACTATATAACGTTATAACGTAATACTATATAACGTTATACGTTATATGGTAATACTATATAACGTTATACGTCATAACGTAATACTATATAACGTTATCCGTTATAACGTAATACTATATAACGTTATACGTTATAACGTAATACTATATAACGTTATATGTTATAACGTAATACTACATAACGTTATACGTTATATGGTAATACTAAATAACGTTATACGATATAACGTAATACTATATAACGTTATACGTTATAACGTAATACTATATAACGTTATACGTTATAACGTAATACTATATAACGTTATACGTTATACGTTATAACGTAATACTATATAACGTTATTCGTTACATGGTGATACTATATAACGTTATAACGTAGTAGTATATAACGTTATACGTTATACCGTAATACTATATAACGTTATACGTGATATGGTAATACTATATAACGTTATACGTTATAACGTAATACTATATAACGTTATACGTTATAACGTAATACTACATAACGTTATACGTTATATGGTAATACTAAATACCGTTATACGTTATAACGTAATACTATATAACGTTATACGTTATAACGTAATACTATATAACGTTATTCGTTACATGGTGATACTATATAACGTTATAACGTAATAGTATATAACGTTATACGTTATACCGTAATACTATATAACGTTATACGTGATATGGTAATACTATATAACGTTATACGTTATAACGTAATACTATATAACGTTATACGTTATAACGTAATACTACATAACGTTTTACGTTATATGGTAATACTAAATAACGTTATACGTTATAACGTAATACTATATAACGTTATACGTTATAACGTAATACTATATAACGTTATACGTTATAACGTAATACTACATAACGTTATACGTTATATGGTAATACTAAATAACGTTATACGATATAACGTAATACTATATAACGTTATACGTTATAACGTAATACTATATAACGTTATACGTTATAACGTAATACTATATAACGTTATACGTTATACGTTATAACGTAATACTATATAACGTTATTCGTTACATGGTGATACTATATAACGTTATAACGTAATAGTATATAACGTTATACGTTATACCGTAATACTATATAACGTTATACGTGATATGGTAATACTATATAACGTTATACGTTATAACGTCATACTATATAACGTCATACGTTATAACGTAATACTATATAACGTTATACGTTACATGGTGATACTATATAACGTTATACGTTACATGGTGATACTATATAACGTTATACGTTACATGGTGATACTATATAACGTTATACGTTATAACGTAATACTATATAACGTTATACGTTATAACGTAATACTATATAACGTTATACGTTATAACGTAATACTATATAACGTTATACGTTATAACGTAATACTATATAACGTTATACGTTATAACGTAATACTATATAACGTTATACGTTATAACGTAATACTATATAACGTTATATGTTATAACGTAATACTACATAACGTTATACGTTATATGGTAATACTAAATAACGTTATACGATATAACGTAATACTATATAACGTTATACGTTATAACGTAATACTATTTAACGTTATACGTTATAACGTAATACTATATAACGTTATACGTTATACGTTATAACGTAATACTATATAACGTTATTCGTTACATGGTGATACTATATAACGTTATAACGTAATAGTATATAACGTTATACGTTATACAGTAATACTATATATCGTTATACGTGATATGGTAATACTATATAACGTTATACGATATAACGTAATACTATATAACGTTATACGTTATAACGTAATACTATATAACGTTATACGTTATAACGTAATACTATATAACGTTATACGTTATACGTTATAACGTAATACTATATAACGTTATTCGTTACATGGTGATACTATATAACGTTATAACGTAGTAGTATATAACGTTATACGTTATACCGTAATACTATATAACGTTATACGTGATATGGTAATACTATATAACGTTATACGTTATAACGTAATACTATATAACGTTATACGTTATAACGTAATACTACATAACGTTATACGTTATATGGTAATACTAAATAACGTTATACGTTATAACGTAATACTATATAACGTTATACGTTATAACGTAATACTATATAACGTTATACGTTATAACGTAATACTACATAACGTTATACGTTATATGGTAATACTAAATAACGTTATACGATATAACGTAATACTATATAACGTTATACGTTATAACGTAATACTATATAACGTTATACGTTATAACGTAATACTATATAACGTTATACGTTATACGTTATAACGTAATACTATATAACGTTATACGTTATACGTTATAACGTAATACTATATAACGTTATACGTTATACGTTATAACGTAATACTATATAACGTTATTCGTTACATGGTGATACTATATAACGTTATAACGTAATAGTATATAACGTTATACGTTATACCGTAATACTATATAACGTTATACGTGATATGGTAATACTATATAACGTTATACGTTATAACGTCATACTATATAACGTCATACGTTATAACGTAATACTATATAACGTTATACGTTACATGGTGATACTATATAACGTTATACGTTACATGGTGATACTATATAACGTTATACGTTATAACGTAATACTATATAACGTTATACGTTATAACGTAATACTATATAACGTTATACGTTATAACGTAATACTATATATACGTTATACGTTATAACGTAATACTATATAACGTTATACGTTATAACGTAATACTATATAACGTTATACGTTATATGGTAAGTATACTATATAACGTTATACGTTATAACGTAATACTATATAACGTTATACGTTATAACGTAATACTATATAACGTTATACGTTATATGGTAATACTATATAACGTTATGCATTATATGGTAATACCATATAACGTTATACGTTATATGGTAATACTAAATAACGTTATACGTTATAACGTAATACTATATAACGTTATACGTTATAACGTTATACGTATATAACGTTATACGTATATGGTAATACGTATACGTAATACGTTATGCATTATATGGTAATACTATATAACGTTATACGTTATATGGTAATACTAAATAACGTTATACGTTATAACGTAATACTATATAACGTTATACGTTATATGGTAATACTATATAACGTTATACGTTATATGGTAATACTATATAACGTTATACGTTACGTTATACGTAATACTATATAACGTTATACGTTATAACGTAATACTATATAACGTTATACGTTATAACGTAATACTATATAACGTTATACGTTACATGGTGATACTACTATATAACGTTATACGTTACATGGTGAATACTATATAACGTTATACGTTATATGGTGATACTATATAACGTTATACGTTATAACGTAATAGCTATATAACGTTATACGTTATAACGTAATACTATATAACGTTATACGTTATATGGTAATACTATATAACGTTATACGTTATAACGTAATACTATATAAAGTTATACGTTATAACGTAATACTATATAACGTGATACGTTATATGGTAATACTATATAACGTTATACGTTACATGGTGAATACTATATAACGTTATTCGTTACGTATACGTGATACTATATAACGTTATACGTATAACGTAATACTATATAACGTTATACGTTATAACGTAATACTATATAATGTTATACGTTATAACGTAATACTATATAACGTTATACGTTATAACGTAATACTATATAACGTTATACGTTATAACGTAATACTATATAACGTTATACGTTATAACGTAATACTATATAACGTTATACGTTATAACGTAATACTATATAACGTTATACGTTATAACGTAATACTATATAACGTTATACGTTATATGGTGATACTATATAACGTATACGTTATAACGTAATACTATATAACGTTATACGTTATAACGTAATACTATATAACGTTATACGTTATAACGTAATACTATATAACGTTATACGTTATAACGTAATACTATATAACGTTATACGTTATAACGTAATACTATATAACGTTATACGTTATAACGTAATACTATATAACGTTATACGTTATAACGTAATACTATATAACGTTATACGTTATAACGTAATACTATATAACGTTATACGTATAACGTATACTATATAACGTTATACGTTATAACGTAATACTATATAACGTTATACGTTATATGGTAATACTAAATAACGTTATACGTTATAACGTAATACTATATAACGTTATACGTTATAACGTAATACTATATAACGTTATACGTTATAACGTAATACTATATAACGTTATACGTTACTATAACGTAATACTATATAACGTTATACGTTACATGGTGATACTAATACGTTAACGTTATAACGTAATAGTATATAACGTTATACGTTATACCGTAATACTATATAACGTTATACGTTATATGGTAATACTATATAACGTTATACGTTATAACGTAAGTACTATATAACGTTATACGTTATAACGTAATACTATATAACGTTATACGTTATATGGTAATACTATATAACGTTATACGTTATAACGTAATACTATATAACGTTATACGTTATAACGTAATACTATATAACGTTATTCGTTACATGGTGATACTATATAACGTTATAACGTAATAGTATATAACGTTATACGTTATACCGTAATACTATATAACGTTATACGTGATATGGTAATACTATATAACGTTATACGTTATAACGTAATACTATATAACGTTATACGTTATAACGTAATACTACATAACGTTATACGTTATATGGTAATACTAAATAACGTTATACGTTATAACGTAATACTATATAACGTTATACGTTATAACGTAATACTATATAACGTTATACGTTATAACGGTAATACTATATAACGTTATACGTTATACGTTATAACGTAATACTATATAACGTTATACGTTACATGGTGATACTATATAACGTTATACGTTAATAACGTATATAACGTTATACGTTATACGTAATACTATATAACGTTATACGGTATATATACGTAATACGTTATAACGTATACGTTATAACGTAATACTATATAACGTTATACGTTATAACGTAATACTATATAACGTTATACGTTATATGGTAATACTATATAACGTTATACGTTATAACGTAATACTATATAACGTTATACGTTATAACGTAATACTATATAACGTTATACGTTATATGGTGATACTAATATAACGTTATACGTTAACGTATACTATAACGTTATACGTATCGTAATACTATATAACGTTATACGTTATAACGTAATACTATATAACGTTATACGTTATAACGTAATACTATAACGTTATACGTTATAACGTAATACTATATAACGTTATACGTTATAACGTAATACTATATAACGTTATACGTTATACGTTATACTATAGTAACGTTATAACGTAATACTATATAACGTTATACGTTATACCGTAATACTATATAACGTTATACGTTATATGTATGGTAATACTATATAACGTTATACGTTATAACGTAATACTATATAACGTTATACGTTATAACGTAATACTATATACGTTATACGTTATACGTAATACTATATAACGTTATACGTTATAACGTAATACTATATAACGTTATACGTTATAACGTAATACTATATAACGTTATACGTTACATGGTGATACTATATAACGTTATACGTTATAACGTAATACTATATAACGTTATACGTTATACCGTAATACTATATAACGTTATACGTGATATGGTAATACTATATAACGTTATACGTTATAACGTAATACTATATAACGTTATACGTTATAACGTAATACTATATAACGTTATACGTTATATGGTAATACGTATATAACGTATATAACGTTATACGTTATAACGTAATACTATATAACGTTATACGTTATAACGTAATACTAACGTACTATAACGTTATCGTTATACGTGATACTATATACGTTATACGTATATAACGTAATATAACGTTATAGTCGTATACGTAATACTATATAACGTTATACGTTATATCGTAATACTATATAACGTTATACGTTATATAACGTAATACTATATAACGTATACGTTATACGATATAACGTAATACTATATACTTATACGTTATACGTTATAACGTAATACTATATAACGTTATACGTTATATGTAATACTATATACGTTATAACGTAATACTATATAACGTTATACGTTATAACGTAATACTATATAACGTTATACGTTATATGGTAATACTATATAACGTTATACGTTATAACGTAATACTATATAACGTTATACGTTATAACGTAATACTATATAACGTTATACGTTATATGGTGATACTATATAACGTTATACGTTAAAGTAATACTATATAACGTTATACGTTATATACGTTACTATAACGTTATACGTATAACGTAATACTATACTATAACGTTATACGTTATAACGTAATACTATATAACGTTATACGTTATAACGTAATACTATATAACGTTATACGTTATAACGTAATACTATATAACGTTATACGTTATAACGTAATACTATATAACGTTATACGTTATAACGTAATACTATATAACGTTATACGTTATAACGTAATACTATATAACGTTATACGTTATATGGTATACTATATAACGTTATACGTTATATGGTAATACTATATAACGTTATACGTTATAACGTAATACTATATAACGTTATACGTTATAACGTAATACTATATAACGTTATACGTTATAACGTAATACTATATAACGTTATACGTTATATGGTAATACTATATAACGTTATACGTTATAACGTAATACTATATAACGTTATACGTTATAACGTAATACTATATAACGTTATACGTTATAACGTAATACTATATAACGTTATACGTTATAACGTAATACTATATAACGTTATACGTTATATGGTAATACTATATAACGTTATACGTTATAGGTAATACTATATAACGTTATACGTTATAACGTAATACTATATAACGTTATACGTTATAACGTAATACTATATAACGTTATACGTTATAACGTAATACTATATAACGTT
>NW_027185150.1:0-26909 GCF_040668555.2 Bombus flavifrons
ATACGTTATAACGTAATACTATATAACGTTATGCGTTATAACGTAATACTATATAACGTTATCGTTAAACGTAATACTATATAACGTTATACGTTATATGGTGATACTATATAACGTTATAACGTAATACTATATAACGTTATAACGTAATACTATATAACGTTATACGTTATAACTTAATACTATATAACGTTATACGTTATAACGTAATACTATATACGTTATACGTATAACGTATACTATATAGCGTTATACGTTATAACGTAATACTATATAACGTTATACGTTACATGGTGATACTATATAACGTTATACGGTATAACGTAATACTATATAATTTTATACGTTATTGGTAATACTATATAACGTTTATACGTTATTAACGTAATACTATATAACGTTATACGTTATAACGTAATACTATATAACGTATTATAACGTAATTATAACGTTTACGTATAACGTAATATATATAACGTTATACGTACATGGTGATACTATATAACGTTATACGTTTATAACGTAATACTATATAATGTTATACGTTATATGGTAATACTATATAACGTTATACGTTATAACGTAATACTATATAACGTTATACGTTATAACGTAATACTATATAACGTTCTACGTTATATGGTGATACTATATACGTTATAACGTAATACTATATAACGTTATATACGTTATAACGTAATACTACATAACGTTATACGTTATAACGTAATACTATATAACGTTATACGTTATATGGTGATACTATATAACGTTATAACGTAATACTATATAACGTTATAACGTAATACTATATAACGTTATACGTTATAACTTAATACTATATAACGTTATACGTTATAACGTAATACTATATAACGTTATACGTTATAACGTAATACTATATAAGTTATACGTTATAACGTAATACTATATAACGTTATACGTTACATGGTGATACTATATAACGTTATACGTTATAACGTAATACTATATAATTTTATACGTTATATGGTAATACTATATAACGTTATACGTTATAACGTAATACTATATAACGTTATACGTTATAACGTAATACTATATAACGTTATACGTTATAACGTAATACTATATAACGTTATACGTTACATGGTGATACTATAACCGTTATACGTTATAACGTAATACTATATAATGTTATACGTTATATGGTAATACTATATAACGTTATACGTTATAACGTAATACTATATAACGTTATACGTTATAACGTAATACTATATAACGTTCTACGTATATGGTGATACTATATAACGTTATAACGTAATACTATATAACGTTATACGTTATAACGTAATACTACATAACGTTAACGTTATAACGTAATACTATATAACGTTATACGTTATAACGTAATACTATATAACGTTATACGTTATAACGTAATACTATATAACGTATACGTTATAACTTTATACGTTATAACGTAATACTATATAACGTTATACGTTATATGGTGAAACTATATAACGTTATAACGTAATACTATATAACGCTATACGTTATATGGTAATACCATATAACGTTATACGTCATAACGTAATACTATATAACGTTATACGTTATAACGTAATACTATATAACGTTATACGTTATAAGGTATACTACTATAACGATATACGGTTATATGGTAATACTATATAACGTTATACGTTATAACTTAATACTATATAACGTTATACGTTATAACGTAATACTATATAACGTTATGACGTTATAACGTAATACTATATAACGTTATACGTTATATGGTGATACTATATAACGTTAGGTAACGTAATACTATATAATGTTATACGTTATACGTAATACTATATAACGTTATACGTTATAACGTAATACTATATAACGTTATACGTATATGGTGATACTATATAACGTTATAACGTAATACTATATAATGTTATACGTTATAACGTAATACTATAACGTTAACGTTATAACGTAATACTATATAACGTTATACGTTATAACGTAATACTACATAACGTTATACGTTATAACGTAATACTATATAACGTTCTACGTTATAACGTAATACTATATAATGTTATACGTTATAACGTAATACTATATATACGTTATACGTTATAACGTAATACTATATAACGTTATACGTTATAACGTAATACTATATAACGTTATACGTTATAACGTTATACGTTATAACGTAATACTATATAACGTTATACGTTATATGGTGAAACTATATAACGTTATAACGTAATACTATATAACGCTATACGTTATATGGTAATACCATATAACGTTATACGTCATAACGTAATACTATATAACGTTATACGTTATATGGTTATACTATATACGTATACGTTATAACGTAATACTATATAACGTTATACGTTATAACGTAATACTATATAACGTTATACGTTATAACGTAATACTACGTTATAACGTTATATACGTTATAACGTAATACTATATAACGTTATACGTTATAACGTAATACTATATAACGTTATACGTTATAACGTAATACTATATAACGTTATACGTTTATATGGTGATACTATATAACGTTATAACGTAATACTATATAATGTTATACGTATAACGTAATACTACATAACGTTATACGTTATAACGTAATACTATATAACGTTATACGTTATAACGTAATACTACATAACGTTATACGTTATAACGTAATACTATTAACGTTATACGTTATAACGTAATACTATATAATGTTATACGTTATAACGTAATACTATATAACGTTATACGTTATACGTAATACTATATAACGTTATACGTTATAACGTAATACTATATAACGTTATACGTTATAACGTATACGTTATAACGTAATACTATATAACGTTATACGTTATATGGTGAAACTATATAACGTTATAACGTAATACTATATAACGCTATACGTTATATGGTAATACCATATAACGTTATACGTCATAACGTAATACTATATAACGTTATACGTTATAACGTAATACTA
The DNA here is from genome assembly GCF_040668555.2 of Bombus flavifrons. NCBI lineage: Eukaryota > Metazoa > Arthropoda > Insecta > Hymenoptera > Apidae > Bombus > Bombus flavifrons. Next base: position 3,023 of record NW_027185150.1, read on the forward strand.
TATAACGTTATACGTTATAAGGTAATACTATATAACGATATACGTTATATGGTAATACTATATAACGTTATACGTTATAACGTAATACTATATAACGCTATACGTTATAACGTAATACTATATAACGTTATACGTTATAACGTAATACTATATAACGATATACGTTATAACGTAATACTATATAACGTTATACGTTATATGGTGAAACTATATAACGTTATAACGTAATACTATATAATGTTATACGTTATAAAGTAATACTATATAACGTTATACGTTATAACGTAATACTATATAACGTTATACGTTATAACGTAATACTACATAACGTTATACGTTATAACGTAATACTATATAACGTTATACGTTATAACGTAATACTATATAACGTTATACGTATATGTGATACTATATAACGTATAACGTAATACTATATAACGTTATACGTTTATAACTTAATACTATATAACGTTATACGTTATAACGTAATACTATATAACGTTTATACGTTATAACGTAATACTATATAACGTTATACGTTATAACGTAATACTATATAACGCTATACGTTATAACGTAATACTATATAACGTTATACGTTATAACGTAATACTATATAACGTTATACGTTATACGTAATACTATATAACGTTATACGTTATATGGTGATACTATATAACGTTATAACGTAATACTATATAATGTTATACGTTATAACGTAATACTACATAACGTTATACGTTATAACGTAATACTATATAACGTTATACGTTATAACGTAATACTACTATAACGTTATACGTTATAACGTAATACTATATAACGTTATACGTTATAACGTAATACTATATAACGTTATACGTTATAACGTAATACTATATAACGTTATACGTTAACGTAATACTATATAACGTTATACGTTATACGTAATACTATATAACGTTATACGTTATAACGTATACGTATAACGTAATAACTATATAACGTTATACGTTATATGGTGAAACTATATAACGTTATAACGTAATACTATATAACGCTATACGTTATATGGTAATACCATATAACGTTATACGTCATAACGTAATACTATATAACGTTATACGTTATAACGTAATACTATATAACGTTATACGTTATAAGGTAATACTATATAACGATATACGTTATATGGTAATACTATATAACGTTATACGTTATAACGTAATACTATATAACGCTATACGTTATAACGTAATACTATATAACGTTATACGTTATAACGTAATACTATATAACGTTATACGTTATAACGTAATACTATATAACGTTATACGTTTATATGGTGATACTATATAACGTTATAACGTAATACTATATATGTTATACGTTATAACGTAATACTATATAACGTTATACGTTATAACGTAATACTATATAACGTTATACGTTATAACGTAATACTACATAACGTTATACGTTATAACGTAATACTATATAACGTTATACGTTATAACGTAATACTATATAACGTTATACGTTATATGGTGATACTATATAACGTTATAACGTAATACTATATAACGTTATACGTATAACTTAATACTATTTAACGTTATACGTTATAACGTAATACTATATAACGTTATACGTTATAACGTAATACATATAACGTTATACGTTATAACGTAATACTATATAACGCTATACGTTATAACGTAATACTATATAACGTTATACGTTATAACGTAATACTACATAACGTTATACGTTATAACGTAATACTATATAACGTTATACGTTATAACGTAATACTATATAATGTTATACGTTATAACGTAATACTATATAACGTTATACGTTATAACGTAATACTATATAACGTTATACGTTATAACGTAATACTATATAACGTTATACGTTATAACGTTATACGTTATAACGTAATACTATATAACGTTATACGTTATATGGTGAAACTATAAACGTTATAACGTAATACTATATAACGCTATACGTTATATGGTAATACCATATAACGTTATACGTCATAACGTAATACTATATAACGTATACGTTATATGGTATACTATATAACGTAATAACGTAATACTATATAACGTTATACGTATAACTTATACTATATAACGTTATACGTTATAACGTAATACTATATAACGTTATACGTTATAACGTAATACTATATAACGTTATACGTTATAACGTAATACTATATAACGTTATACGTTATAACGTAATACTATATAACGTTATACGTTATATGGTGATACTATATAACGTTATAACGTAATACTATATAATGTTATACGTTATAACGTAATACTATATAACGTTATACGTTATAACGTAATACTATATAACGTTATACGTTATAACGTAATACTACATAACGTTATACGTTATAACGTAATACTATATACGTTATACGTTATAACGTAATACTATATAATGTTATACGTTATAACGTAATACTATATAACGTTATACGTTATAACGTAATACTATATAACGTTATACGTTATAACGTAATACTATATAACGTTATACGTTATAACGTTATACGTTATAACGTAATACTATATAACGTTATACGTTATATGGTGAAACTATATAACGTTATAACGTAATACTATATAACGCTATTACGTTATATGGTAATTACCATATAACGTTTATACGTCATAACGTAATACTATATAACGTTATACGTTATAACGTAATACTATATAACGTTATACGTTATAAGGTAATACTATATACGATATACGTTATATGGTAATACTATATAACGTTATACGTTATAACGTAATACTATATAACGCTATACGTTATAACGTAATACTATATAACGTTATACGTTATAACGTAATACTATATAACGTTATACGTTATATGGTGATACTATATAACGTTATAACGTAATACTATATAACGTTATACGTTATAACTTAATACTATATAACGTTATACGTTATAACGTAATACTATATAACGTTATACGTTATAACGTAATACTATATAACGTTATACGTTATAACGTAATACTATATACGTTATACGTTACATGGTGATACTATATAACGTTATACGTTATAGACGTAATACTATATAATTTTATACGTTATATGGTAATACTATATAACGTTATACGTTATAAGTAATACTATATAACGTTATACGTTATAACGTAATACTATATAACGTTATACGTTACATGGTGATACTATAAACGTTATACGTTATAACGTAATACTATATAATGTTATACGTTATTGGTAATACTATATAACGTTATACGTTATAACTTAATACTATATAACGTTATACGTTATAACGTAATACTATATAACGTTCTACGTTATATGGTGATACTATATAACGTTATAACGTAATACTATATAACGTTATACGTTATAACGTAATACTACATAACGTTATACGTTATAACGTAATACTATATAACGTTATACGTTATAACGTTATACTATATAACGTTATACGTTATATGGTGATACTATATAACGTTATAACGTAATACTATATAACGTTATAACGTAATACTATATAACGTTATACGTTATAACTTAATACTATATAACGTTATACGTTATAACGTAATACTATATAACGTTATACGTCATAACGTAATACTATATAACGTTATACGTTATAACGTAATACTATATAACGTTATACGTTATAAGGTAATACTATATAACGATATACGTTATATGGTAATACTATATAACGTTATACGTTATAACGTAATACTATATAACGTTATGCGTTATAACGTAATACTATATAACGTTATACGTTATAACGTAATACTATATAACGTTATACGTTATATGGTGATACTATATAACGTTATAACGTAATACTATATAACGTTATACGTTATAACTTAATACTATATAACGTTATACGTTATAACGTAATACTATATAACGTATACGTTATAACGTAATACTATATAACGTTATACGTTATAACGTAATACTATATAACGCTATACGTTATAACGTAATACTATATAACGTTATACGTTATAACGTAATACTACATAACGTTATACGTTATAACGTAATACTATATAACGTTATACGTTATAACGTAATACTATATAATGTTATACGTTATACGTAATACTATATAACGTTATACTTATAACGTAATACTATATAACGTTATACGTTATAACGTAATACTATATACGTTATACGTTATAACGTTATACGTTATAACGTAATACTATATAACGTTATACGTTATATGGTGAAACTATATAACGTTATAACGTAATACTATATAACGCTATACGTTATATGGTAATACCATATAACGTTATACGTCATAACGTAATACAATATAACGTTATACGTTATATGGTGATACTTATAAACGTTATAACGTAATACTATATAACGTTATACGTTATAACTTAATACTATATAACGTTATACGTTATAACGTAATACTATATAACGTTATACGTTATAACGTAATACTATATAACGTTATACGTTATAACGTAATACTATATAACGTTATACCGTTATAACGTAATACTATATAACGTTATACGTTATATGGTGATACTATATAACGTTATAACGTAATACTATATAATGTTATACGTATAACGTAATACTATATAACGTTATAACGTTATAACGTAATACTATATAACGTTATACGTTATAACGTAATACTACATAACGTTATACGTTATAACGTAATACTATATAACGTTATACGTTATAACGTAATACTATATAATGTTATACGTTATAACGTAATACTATATAACGTTATACGTTATAACGTAATACTATATAACGTTATACGTTATAACGTAATACTATATAACGTTATACGTTATAACGTTATACGTTATACGTAATACTATATAACGTTATACGTTATATGGTGAAACTATATAACGTTATAACGTAATACTATATAACGCTATACGTTATATGGTAATACCATATAACGTTATACGTCATAACGTAATACTATATAACGTTATACGTTATAACGTAATACTATATAACGTTATACGTTATAAGGTAATACTATATAACGATATACGTTATATGGTAATACTATATAACGTTATACGTTATAACGTAATACTATATAACGCTATACGTTATAACGTAATACTATATAACGTTATACGTTATAACGTAATACTATATAACGTTATACGTTATATGGGATACTATATAACGTTATAACGTAATACTATATAACGTTATACGTTATAACTTAATACTATATAACGTTATACGTTATAACGTAATACTATATAACGTTATACGTTATAACGTAATACTATATAACGTTATACGTTATAACGTAATACTATATAACGTTATACGTTACATGGTGATACTAATAACGTTATACGTTATAACGTAATACTATATAATTTTATACGTTATATGGTAATACATATATAACGTTATACGTTATAACGTAATACTATATAACGTTATACGTTATAACGTAATACTATATAATGTTATACGTTATAACGTAATACTATATAACGTTATACGTTATAACGTAATACTATATAACGTTATACGTTATAACGTAATACTATATAACGTTATACGTTATAACGTTATACGTTATAACGTAATACTATATAATGTTATACGTTATATGGTAATACTATATAACGTTATACGTTATAACGTAATACTATATAACGTTATACGTTATAACGTAATACTATATAACGTTCTACGTTATATGGTGATACTATATAACGTTATAACGTAATACTATATAACGTTATACGTTATAACGTAATACTACATAACGTTATACGTTATAACGTAATACTATATAACGTTATACGTTATAACGTAATACTATATAACGTTATACGTTATATGGTATACTATATAACGTTATAACGTAATACTATATAACGTTATAACGTAATACTATATAACGTTATACGTTATAACGTAATACTATATAACGTTATACGTTATATGGTGAAACTATATAACGTTATAACGTAATACTATATAACGCTATACGTTATATGGTAATACCATATAACGTTATACGTCATAACGTAATACTATATAACGTTATACGTTATAACGTAATACTATATAACGTTATACGTTATAAGGTAATACTATATAACGATATACGTTATATGGTAATACTATATAACGTTATACGTTATAACGTAATACTATATAACGTTATGCGTTATAACGTAATACTATATAACGTTATACGTTATAACGTAATACTATATAACGTTATACGTTATATGGTGATACTATATAACGTTATAACGTAATACTATATAACGTTATACGTTATAACGTAATACTACATAACGTTATACGTTATAACGTAATACTATATAACGTTATACGTTATAACGTAATACTATATAACGTTATACGTTATAACGTAATACTATATAACGTTATACGTTATAACGTAATACTATATAACGTTATACGTTATAACGTAATACTATATAACGTTATACGTTACATGGTGATACTATATAACGTTATACGTTATAACGTAATACTATATAATTTTATACGTTATATGGTAATACTATATAACGTTATACGTTATAACGTAATACTATATAACGTTATACGTTATAACGTAATACTATATAACGTTATACGTTATAACGTAATACTATATAACGTTATACGTTATAACGTAATACTATATAACGTTATACGTTATAACGTAATACTATATAACGTTATACGTTACATGGTGATACTATAACGTTATACGTTATAACGTAATACTATATAATTTTATACGTTATATGGTAATACTATATAACGTTATACGTTAAAACGTAATACTATATAACGTTATACGTTATAACGTAATACTATATAACGTTATACGTTACATGGTGATACTATATAACGTTATACGTTATAACGTAATACTATATAATGTTATACGTATATGGTAATACTATATAACGTTATACGTTATAACGTAATACTATATACGTTATACGTTATAACGTAATACTATATAACGTTCTACGTTATATGGTGATACTATATAACGTTATAACGTAATACTATATAACGTTATACGTTATAACGTAATACTACATAACGTTATACGTTATAACGTAATACTATATAACGTTATACGTTATAACGTAATCTATATAACGTTATACGTTATATGGTGATACTATATAACGTTATAACGTAATACTATATAACGTTATAACGTAATACTATATAACGTTATACGTTACTAACTTAAATACTATATAACCGTTATACGTTATAACGTAATACTATATAACGTTATACGTTATAACGTAATACTATATAACGTTATACGTTATAACGTAATACTATATAACGTTATACGTTATATGGTGAAACTATATAACGTTATAACGTAATACTATATAACGCTATACGTTATATGGTAATACCATATAACGTTATACGTCATAACGTAATACTATATAACGTTATACGTTATAACGTAATACTATATAACGTTATACGTTATAAGGTAATACTATATAACGATATACGTTATATGGTAATACTATATAACGTTATACGTTATAACGTAATACTATATAACGTTATGCGTTATAACGTAATACTATATAACGTTATACGTTATAAACGTAATACTATATAACGTTATACGTTATATGGTGATACTATATAACGTTATAACGTAATACTATATAACTTTACGTTTAACTTATACTATATAACGTTATACGTTATAACGTAATACTATATAACGTTATACGTTATAACGTAATACTATATAACGTTATACGTTATATGGTGAAACTATATAACGTTATAACGTAATACTATATAACGCTATACGTTATATGGTAATACCATATAACGTTATACGTCATAACGTAATACTATATAACGTTATACGTTATAACGTAATACTATATAACGTTATACGTTATAACGTAATACTATATAACGTTATACGTTATAAGGTAATACTATATAACGTTATACGTTATAACGTAATACTATATAACGTTATGCGTTATAACGTAATACTATATAACGTTATACGTTATAACGTAATACTATATAACGTTATACGTTATTATGGTGAAACTATATAACGTTATAACGTAATACTATATAACGCTATACGTTATATGGTAATACCATATAACGTTATACGTCATAACGTAATACTATATAACGTTATACGTTATAACGTAATACTATATAACGTTATACGTTATAAGGTAATACTATATAACGATATACGTTATATGGTAATACTATATAACGTTATACGTTATAACGTAATACTATATAACGCTATACGTTATAACGTAATACTATATAACGTTATACGTTATAACGTAATACTATATAACGTTATACGTTATATGGTGATACTATATAACGTTATAACGTAATACTATATAACGTTATAACGTAATACTATATAACGTTATACGTTATAACTTAATACTATATAACGTTATACGTTATAACGTAATACTATATAACGTTATACGTTATAACGTAATACTATATAACGTTATACGTTATAACGTAATACTATATAACGTTATACGTTACATGGTGATACTATATAACGTTATACGTTATAACGTAATACTATATAATTTTATACGTTATATGGTAATACTATATAACGTTATACGTTATAACGTAATACTATATAACGTTATACGTTATAACGTAATACTATATAACGTTATACGTTATAACGTAATACTATATAACGTTATACGTTATAACGTAATACTATATAACGTTATACGTTACATGGTGATACTATATAACGTTATACGTTATAACGTAATACTATATAATGTTATACGTTATATGGTAATACTATATAACGTTATACGTTATAACGTAATACTATATAACGTTATACGTTATAACGTAATACTATATAACGTTCTACGTTACATGGTGATACTATATACCGTTATACGTTATAACGTAATACTATATAATGTTATACGTTATATGGTAATACTATATAACGTTATACGTTATAACGTAATACTATATAACGTTATACGTTATAACGTAATACTATATAACGTTCTACGTTATATGGTGATACTATATAACGTTATAACGTAATACTATATAACGTTATACGTTATAACGTAATACTACATAACGTTATACGTTATAACGTAATACTATATAACGTTATACGTTATAACGTAATACTATATAACGTTATACGTTATAACGTAATACTATATAACGTTATACGTTATAACGTTATACGTTATAACGTAATACTATATAACGTTATACGTTATATGGTGAAACTATATAACGTTATAACGTAATACTATATAACGCTATACGTTATATGGTAATACCATATAACGTTATACGTCATAACGTAATACTATATAACGTTATACGTTATAACGTAATACTATATAACGTTATACGTTATAAGGTAATACTATATAACGATATACGTTATATGGTAATACTATATAACGTTATACGTTATAACGTAATACTATATAACGTTATGCGTTAAACGTAATACTATATAACGTTATACGTTATAACGTAATACTATATAACGTTATACGTTATATGGTGATACTATATAACGTTATAACGTAATACTATATAACGTTATACGTTATAACTTAATACTATATAACGTTATACGTTATAACGTAATACTATATAACGTTATACGTTATAACGTAATACTATATAACGTTATACGTTATATGGTGATACTATATAACGTTATAACGTAATACTATATAATGTTATACGTTATAACGTAATACTATATAACGTTATACGTTATAACGTAATACTATATAACGTATACGTTATATGGTGATACTATATACGTTATAACGTAATACTATAAATGTTATACGTTATAACGTAATACTATATAACGTTATACGTTATAACGTAATACTATATAACGTTATACGTTATAACGTAATACTACATAACGTTATACGTTATAACGTAATACTATATAACGTTATACGTTATAACGTAATACTATATAATGTTATACGTTATAACGTAATACTATATAACGTTATACGTTATAACGTAATACTATATAACGTTATACGTTATAACGTAATACTATATACGTTATACGTTATAACGTTATACGTTATAACGTAATACTATATAACGTTATACGTTATATGGTGAAACTATATAACGTTATAACGTAATACTATATAACGCTATACGTTATATGGTAATACCATATAACGTTTATACGTCATAACGTAATACTATATAACGTTATACGTTATATGGTGATACTATATAACGTTATACGTATACTATATACGTTATACGTTAAACTTAATACTATATAACGTTATACGTTATAACGTAATACTATATAACGTTATTACGTTATAACGTAATACTATATAACGTTATACGTTATAACGTAATACTATATAACGGTATACGTTATAACGTAATACTATATAACGTTTATACGTTATATGGTAATACTATATAACGTTATAACGTAATACTATATAATGTTATACGTTATAACGTAATACTATATAACGTTATACGTTATAACGTAATACTATATAACGTTATACGTTATAACGTAATACTACATAACGTTATACGTTTATAACGTAATACTATATAACGTTATACGTTATAACGTAATACTATATAACGTTATACGTTATAACGTAATACTATATAACGGTATACGTTATAACGTAATACTATATAACGTTATACGTTATATGGTAATACTATATACGTTATAACGTAATACTATATAATGTTATACGTTATAACGTAATACTATATAACGTTATACGTTATAACGTAATACTATATAACGTTATACGTTATAACGTAATACTATATAACGTTAACGTTACATGGTGAAACTATATAACGTTATACGTTATAACGTAATACTATATAATTTTATACGTTATATGGTAATACTATATAACGTTTATACGTTATTACGTATTACTATATAACGTTATACGTTATAACGTAATACTATATAACGTTATACGTTATAACGTAATACTATATAACGTTATACGTTATAAACGTAATCTATATAACGTTATACGTTACATGGTGATACTATATAACGTTATACGTTATAACGTAATACTATATAATGTTATACGTTATATGGTAATACTATATAACGTTATACGTTATAACGTAATACTATATAACGTTATACGTTATACGTAATACTTATAACTATATAACGTTATACGTTATATGGTGATACTATATAACGTTATAACGTAATACTATATAACGTTATAACGTAATACTATATAACGTTATACGTTATAACTTAATACTATATAACGTTATACGTTATAACGTAATACTATATAACGTTATACGTTATAACGTAATACTATATAACGTTATACGTTATAACGTAATACTATATAACGTTATACGTTACATGGTGATACTATATAACGTTATACGTTATAACGTAATACTATATAATTTTATACGTTATATGGTAATACTATATAACGTTATACGTTATAACGTAATACTATATAACGTTATACGTTATAACGTAATACTATATAACGTTATACGTTATAACGTAATACTATATAATGTTATACGTTATATGGTAATACTATATAACGTTATACGTTATAACGTAATACTATATAACGTTATACGTTATAACGTAATACTATATAACGTTCTACGTTATATGGTGATACTATATAACGTTATAACGTAATACTATATAACGTTATACGTTATAACGTAATACTACATAACGTTATACGTTATAACGTAATACTATATAACGTTATACGTTATAACGTAATACTATATAACGTTATACGTTATAACGTAATACTATATAACGTTATACGTTATAACGTTATACGTTATAACGTAATACTATATAACGTTATACGTTATATGGTGAAACTATATAACGTTATAACGTAATACTATATAACGCTATACGTTATATGGTAATACCATATAACGTTATACGTCATAACGTAATACTATATAACGTTATACGTTATAACGTAATACTATATAACGTTATACGTTATAAGGTAATACTATATAACGATATACGTTATATGGTAATACTATATAACGTTATACGTTATAACGTAATACTATATAACGTTATGCGTTATAACGTAATACTATATAACGTTATACGTTATAACGTAATACTATATAACGTTATACGTTATATGGTGATACTATATAACGTTATAACGTAATACTATATAACGTTATACGTTATAACTTAATACTATATAACGTTATACGTTATAACGTAATACTATATAACGTTATACGTTATAACGTAATACTATATAACGTTATACGTTATATGGTGATACTATATAACGTTATAACGTAATACTATATAATGTTATACGTTATAACGTAATACTATATAACGTTATACGTTATAACGTAATACTATATAACGTTATACGTTATATGGTGATACTATATAACGTTATAACGTAATACTATATAATGTTATACGTTATAACGTAATACTATATAACGTTATACGTTATAACGTAATACTATATAACGTTATACGTTATAACGTAATACTACATAACGTTATACGTTATAACGTAATACTATATAACGTTATACGTTATAACGTAATACTATATAATGTTATACGTTATAACGTAATACTATATAACGTTATACGTTATAACGTAATACTATATAACGTTATACGTTATAACGTAATACTATATAACGTTATACGTTATAACGTTATACGTTATAACGTTATACGTTATAACGTAATACTATATAACGTTATACGTTATATGGTGAAACTATATAACGTTATAACGTAATACTATATAACGCTATACGTTATATGGTAATACCATATAACGTTATACGTCATAACGTAATACTATATAACGTTATACGTTATACCGTAATACTATATAACGTTATACGTTATAAGGTAATACTATATAACGATATACGTTATATGGTAATACTATATAACGTTATACGTTATAACGTAATACTATATAACGTTATGCGTTATAACGTAATACTATATAACGTTATACGTTATAACGTAATACTATATAACGTTATACGTTATATGGTGATACTATATAACGTTATAACGTAATACTATATAACGTTATACGTTATAACTTAATACTATATAACGTTATACGTTATAACGTAATACTATATAACGTTATACGTTATATGGTGATACTATATAACGTTATAACGTAATACTATATAACGTTATACGTTATAACTTAATACTATATAACGTTATACGTTATAACGTAATACTATATAACGTTATACGTTATAACGTAATACTATATAACGTTATACGTTATAACGTAATACTATATAACGTTATACGTTACATGGTGATACTATATAACGTTATACGTTATAACGTAATACTATATAATTTTATACGTTATATGGTAATACTATATAACGTTATACGTTATAACGTAATACTATATAACGTTATACGTTATAACGTAATACTATATAACGTTATACGTTACATGGTGATACTATATAACGTTATACGTTATAACGTAATACTATATAATGTTATACGTTATATGGTAATACTATATAACGTTATACGTTATAACGTAATACTATATAACGTTATACGTTATAACGTAATACTATATAACGTTCTACGTTATATGGTGATACTATATAACGTTATAACGTAATACTATATAACGTTATACGTTATAACGTAATACTACATAACGTTATACGTTATAACGTAATACTATATAACGTTATACGTTATAACGTAATACTATATAACGTTATACGTTATATGGTGATACTATATAACGTTATAACGTAATACTATATAACGTTATAACGTAATACTATATAACGTTATACGTTATAACTTAATACTATATAACGTTATACGTTATAACGTAATACTATATAACGTTATACGTTATAACGTAATACTATATAACGTTATACGTTATAACGTAATACTATATAACGTTATACGTTATATGGTGAAACTATATAACGTTATAACGTAATACTATATAACGCTATACGTTATATGGTAATACCATATAACGTTATACGTCATAACGTAATACTATATAACGTTATACGTTATACCGTAATACTATATAACGTTATACGTTATAAGGTAATACTATATAACGATATACGTTATATGGTAATACTATATAACGTTATACGTTATAACGTAATACTATATAACGTTATGCGTTATAACGTAATACTATATAACGTTATACGTTATAACGTAATACTATATAACGTTATACGTTATATGGTGATACTATATAACGTTATAACGTAATACTATATAACGTTATACGTTATAACTTAATACTATATAACGTTATACGTTATAACGTAATACTATATAACGTTATACGTTATAACGTAATACTATATAACGTTATACGTTATAACGTAATACTATATAACGTTATACGTTATATGGTGAAACTATATAACGTTATAACGTAATACTATATAACGCTATACGTTATATGGTAATACCATATAACGTTATACGTCATAACGTAATACTATATAACGTTATACGTTATAACGTAATACTATATAACGTTATACGTTACATGGTGATACTATATAACGTTATACGTTATAACGTAATACTATATAATGTTATACGTTATATGGTAATACTATATAACGTTATACGTTATAACGTAATACTATATAACGTTATACGTTATAACGTAATACTATATAACGTTATACGTTATATGGTGATACTATATAATGTTATAACGTAATACTATATAACGTTATACGTTATAACGTAATACTACATAACGTTATACGTTATAACGTAATACTATATAACGTTATACGTTATAACGTAATACTATATAACGTTATACGTTATATGGTGATACTATATAACGTTATAACGTAATACTATATAACGTTATAACGTAATACTATATAACGTTATACGTTATAACTTAATACTATATAACGTTATACGTTATAACGTAATACTATATAACGTTATACGTTATAACGTAATACTATATAACGTTATACGTTATAACGTAATACTATATAACGTTATACGTTACATGGTGATACTATATAACGTTATACGTTATAACGTAATACTATATAATTTTATACGTTATATGGTAATACTATATAACGTTATACGTTATAACGTAATACTATATAACGTTATACGTTATAACGTAATACTATATAACGTTATACGTTACATGGTGATACTATATACCGTTATACGTTATAACGTAATACTATATAATGTTATACGTTATATGGTAATACTATATAACGTTATACGTTATAACGTAATACTATATAACGTTATACGTTATAACGTAATACTATATAACGTTCTACGTTATATGGTGATACTATATAACGTTATAACGTAATACTATATAACGTTATACGTTATAACGTAATACTACATAACGTTATACGTTATAACGTAATACTATATAACGTTATACGTTATAACGTAATACTATATAACGTTATACGTTATATGGTGATACTATATAACGTTATAACGTAATACTATATAACGTTATAACGTAATACTATATAACGTTATACGTTATAACTTAATACTATATAACGTTATACGTTATAACGTAATACTATATAACGTTATACGTTATAACGTAATACTATATAACGTTATACGTTATAACGTAATACTATATAACGTTATACGTTATATGGTGAAACTATATAACGTTATAACGTAATACTATATAACGCTATACGTTATATGGTAATACCATATAACGTTATACGTCATAACGTAATACTATATAACGTTATACGTTATACCGTAATACTATATAACGTTATACGTTATAAGGTAATACTATATAACGATATACGTTATATGGTAATACTATATAACGTTATACGTTATAACGTAATACTATATAACGTTATACGTTATAAGGTAATACTATATAACGATATACGTTATATGGTAATACTATATAACGTTATACGTTATAACGTAATACTATATAACGTTATGCGTTATAACGTAATACTATATAACGTTATACGTTATAACGTAATACTATATAACGTTATACGTTATATGGTGATACTATATAACGTTATAACGTAATACTATATAACGTTATACGTTATAACTTAATACTATATAACGTTATACGTTATAACGTAATACTATATAACGTTATACGTTATAACGTAATACTATATAACGTTATACGTTATAACGTAATACTATATAACGTTATACGTTATATGGTGAAACTATATAACGTTATAACGTAATACTATATAACGCTATACGTTATATGGTAATACCATATAACGTTATACGTCATAACGTAATACTATATAACGTTATACGTTATAACGTAATACTATATAACGTTATACGTTACATGGTGATACTATATAACGTTATACGTTATAACGTAATACTATATAATGTTATACGTTATATGGTAATACTATATAACGTTATACGTTATAACGTAATACTATATAACGTTATACGTTATAACGTAATACTATATAACGTTATACGTTATATGGTGATACTATATAATGTTATAACGTAATACTATATAACGTTATACGTTATAACGTAATACTACATAACGTTATACGTTATAACGTAATACTATATAACGTTATACGTTATAACGTAATACTATATAACGTTATACGTTATATGGTGATACTATATAACGTTATAACGTAATACTATATAACGTTATAACGTAATACTATATAACGTTATACGTTATAACTTAATACTATATAACGTTATACGTTATAACGTAATACTATATAACGTTATACGTTATAACGTAATACTATATAACGTTATACGTTATAACGTAATACTATATAACGTTATACGTTACATGGTGATACTATATAACGTTATACGTTATAACGTAATACTATATAATTTTATACGTTATATGGTAATACTATATAACGTTATACGTTATAACGTAATACTATATAACGTTATACGTTATAACGTAATACTATATAACGTTATACGTTACATGGTGATACTATATACCGTTATACGTTATAACGTAATACTATATAATGTTATACGTTATATGGTAATACTATATAACGTTATACGTTATAACGTAATACTATATAACGTTATACGTTATAAGGTAATACTATATAACGATATACGTTATATGGTAATACTATATAACGTTATACGTTATAACGTAATACTATATAACGTTATGCGTTATAACGTAATACTATATAACGTTATACGTTATAACGTAATACTATATAACGTTATACGTTATATGGTGATACTATATAACGTTATAACGTAATACTATATAACGTTATACGTTATAACTTAATACTATATAACGTTATACGTTATAACGTAATACTATATAACGTTATACGTTATAACGTAATACTATATAACGTTATACGTTATATGGTGATACTATATAACGTTATAACGTAATACTATATAATGTTATACGTTATAACGTAATACTATATAACGTTATACGTTATATGGTGATACTATATAACGTTATAACGTAATACTATATAATGTTATACGTTATAACGTAATACTATATAACGTTATACGTTATAACGTAATACTATATAACGTTATACGTTATAACGTAATACTACATAACGTTATACGTTATAACGTAATACTATATAACGTTATACGTTATAACGTAATACTATATAATGTTATACGTTATAACGTAATACTATATAACGTTATACGTTATAACGTAATACTATATAACGTTATACGTTATAACGTAATACTATATAACGTTATACGTTATAACGTTATACGTTATAACGTAATACTATATAACGTTATACGTTATATGGTGAAACTATATAACGTTATAACGTAATACTATATAACGCTATACGTTATATGGTAATACCATATAACGTTATACGTCATAACGTAATACTATATAACGTTATACGTTATATGGTGATACTATATAACGTTATAACGTAATACTATATAACGTTATACGTTATAACTTAATACTATATAACGTTATACGTTATAACGTAATACTATATAACGTTATACGTTATAACGTAATACTATATAACGTTATACGTTATAACGTAATACTATATAACGTTATACGTTATAACGTAATACTATATAACGTTATACGTTATAACGTAATACTATATAACGTTATACGTTATAACGTAATACTATATAACGTTATACGTTATAACGTAATACTATATAACGTTATACGTTATATGGTGATACTATATAACGTTATAACGTAATACTATATAATGTTATACGTTATAACGTAATACTATATAACGTTATACGTTATAACGTAATACTATATAACGTTATACGTTATAACGTAATACTATATAACGTTATACGTTATAACGTAATACTATATAACGTTATACGTTATAACGTAATACTATATAACGTTATACGTTACATGGTGATACTATATAACGTTATACGTTATAACGTAATACTATATAATGTTATACGTTATATGGTAATACTATATAACGTTATACGTTATAACGTAATACTATATAACGTTATACGTTATAACGTAATACTATATAACGTTCTACGTTATATGGTGATACTATATAACGTTATAACGTAATACTATATAACGTTATACGTTATAACGTAATACTACATAACGTTATACGTTATAACGTAATACTATATAACGTTATACGTTATAACGTAATACTATATAACGTTATACGTTATATGGTGATACTATATAACGTTATAACGTAATACTATATAACGTTATAACGTAATACTATATAACGTTATACGTTATATGGTGATACTATATAACGTTATAACGTAATACTATATAACGTTATAACGTAATACTATATAACGTTATACGTTATAACTTAATACTATATAACGTTATACGTTATAACGTAATACTATATAACGTTATACGTTATAACGTAATACTATATAACGTTATACGTTATAACGTAATACTATATAACGTTATACGTTACATGGTGATACTATATAACGTTATACGTTATAACGTAATACTATATAATTTTATACGTTATATGGTAATACTATATAACGTTATACGTTATAACGTAATACTATATAACGTTATACGTTATAACGTAATACTATATAACGTTATACGTTACATGGTGATACTATATACCGTTATACGTTATAACGTAATACTATATAATGTTATACGTTATATGGTAATACTATATAACGTTATACGTTATAACGTAATACTATATAACGTTATACGTTATAACGTAATACTATATAACGTTCTACGTTATATGGTGATACTATATAACGTTATAACGTAATACTATATAACGTTATACGTTATAACGTAATACTACATAACGTTATACGTTATAACGTAATACTATATAACGTTATACGTTATAACGTAATACTATATAACGTTATACGTTATAACGTAATACTATATAACGTTATACGTTATAACGTTATACGTTATAACGTAATACTATATAACGTTATACGTTATATGGTGAAACTATATAACGTTATAACGTAATACTATATAACGCTATACGTTATATGGTAATACCATATAACGTTATACGTCATAACGTAATACTATATAACGTTATACGTTATAACGTAATACTATATAACGTTATACGTTATAAGGTAATACTATATAACGATATACGTTATATGGTAATACTATATAACGTTATACGTTATAACGTAATACTATATAACGTTATGCGTTATAACGTAATACTATATAACGTTATACGTTATAACGTAATACTATATAACGTTATACGTTATATGGTGATACTATATAACGTTATAACGTAATACTATATAACGTTATACGTTATAACTTAATACTATATAACGTTATACGTTATAACGTAATACTATATAACGTTATACGTTATAACGTAATACTATATAACGTTATACGTTATATGGTGATACTATATAACGTTATAACGTAATACTATATAATGTTATACGTTATAACGTAATACTATATAACGTTATACGTTATATGGTGATACTATATAACGTTATAACGTAATACTATATAATGTTATACGTTATAACGTAATACTATATAACGTTATACGTTATAACGTAATACTATATAACGTTATACGTTATAACGTAATACTACATAACGTTATACGTTATAACGTAATACTATATAACGTTATACGTTATAACGTAATACTATATAACGTTATACGTTATATGGTGATACTATATAACGTTATAACGTAATACTATATAACGTTATAACGTAATACTATATAACGTTATACGTTATAACGTAATACTATATAATGTTATACGTTATATGGTAATACTATATAACGTTATACGTTATAACGTAATACTATATAACGTTATACGTTATAACGTAATACTATATAACGTTATACGTTATAACGTAATACTATATAACGTTATACGTTATAACGTAATACTATATAACGTTATACGTTATAACGTAATACTATATAACGTTATACGTTATATGGTGATACTATATAACGTTATAACGTAATACTATATAATGTTATACGTTATAACGTAATACTATATAACGTTATACGTTATAACGTAATACTATATAACGTATAACGTTATAACGTAATACTATATAACGTTATACGTTATATGGTGAAACTATATAACGTTATAACGTAATACTATATAACGCTATACGTTATATGGTAATACCATATAACGTTATACGTCATAACGTAATACTATATAACGTTATACGTTATAACGTAGTACTATATAACGTTATACGTTATAAGGTAATACTATATAACGATATACGTTATATGGTAATACTATATAACGTTATACGTTATAACGTAATACTATATAACGCTATACGTTATAACGTAATACTATATAACGTTATACGTTATAACGTAATACTATATAACGTTATACGTTATATGGTGATACTATATAACGTTATAACGTAATACTATATAACGTTATACGTTATAACTTAATACTATATAACGTTATACGTTATAACGTAATACTATATAACGTTATACGTTATAACGTAATACTATATAACGTTATACGTTATAACGTAATACTATATAACGTTATACGTTACATGGTGATACTATATAACGTTATACGTTATAACGTAATACTATATAATTTTATACGTTATATGGTAATACTATATAACGTTATACGTTATAACGTAATACTATATAACGTTATACGTTATAACGTAATACTATATAACGTTATACGTTACATGGTGATACTATATAACGTTATACGTTATAACGTAATACTATATAATGTTATACGTTATATGGTAATACTATATAACGTTATACGTTATAACGTAATACTATATAACGTTATACGTTATAACGTAATACTATATAACGTTCTACGTTATATGGTGATACTATATAACGTTATAACGTAATACTATATAACGTTATACGTTATAACGTAATACTACATAACGTTATACGTTATAACGTAATACTATATAACGTTATACGTTATAACGTAATACTATATAACGTTATACGTTATATGGTGATACTATATAACGTTATAACGTAATACTATATAACGTTATAACGTAATACTATATAACGTTATACGTTATATGGTGATACTATATAACGTTATAACGTAATACTATATAACGTTATAACGTAATACTATATAACGTTATACGTTATAACTTAATACTATATAACGTTATACGTTATAACGTAATACTATATAACGTTATACGTTATAACGTAATACTATATAACGTTATACGTTATAACGTAATACTATATAACGTTATACGTTACATGGTGATACTATATAACGTTATACGTTATAACGTAATACTATATAATTTTATACGTTATATGGTAATACTATATAACGTTATACGTTATAACGTAATACTATATAACGTTATACGTTATAACGTAATACTATATAACGTTATACGTTACATGGTGATACTATATACCGTTATACGTTATAACGTAATACTATATAATGTTATACGTTATATGGTAATACTATATAACGTTATACGTTATAACGTAATACTATATAACGTTATACGTTATAACGTAATACTATATAACGTTCTACGTTATATGGTGATACTATATAACGTTATAACGTAATACTATATAACGTTATACGTTATAACGTAATACTACATAACGTTATACGTTATAACGTAATACTATATAACGTTATACGTTATAACGTAATACTATATAACGTTATACGTTATAACGTAATACTATATAACGTTATACGTTATAACGTTATACGTTATAACGTAATACTATATAACGTTATACGTTATATGGTGAAACTATATAACGTTATAACGTAATACTATATAACGCTATACGTTATATGGTAATACCATATAACGTTATACGTCATAACGTAATACTATATAACGTTATACGTTATAACGTAATACTATATAACGTTATACGTTATAAGGTAATACTATATAACGATATACGTTATATGGTAATACTATATAACGTTATACGTTATAACGTAATACTATATAACGTTATGCGTTATAACGTAATACTATATAACGTTATACGTTATAACGTAATACTATATAACGTTATACGTTATATGGTGATACTATATAACGTTATAACGTAATACTATATAACGTTATACGTTATAACTTAATACTATATAACGTTATACGTTATAACGTAATACTATATAACGTTATACGTTATAACGTAATACTATATAACGTTATACGTTATATGGTGATACTATATAACGTTATAACGTAATACTATATAATGTTATACGTTATAACGTAATACTATATAACGTTATACGTTATATGGTGATACTATATAACGTTATAACGTAATACTATATAATGTTATACGTTATAACGTAATACTATATAACGTTATACGTTATAACGTAATACTATATAACGTTATACGTTATAACGTAATACTACATAACGTTATACGTTATAACGTAATACTATATAACGTTATACGTTATAACGTAATACTATATAACGTTATACGTTATATGGTGATACTATATAACGTTATAACGTAATACTATATAACGTTATAACGTAATACTATATAACGTTATACGTTATAACGTAATACTATATAATGTTATACGTTATATGGTAATACTATATAACGTTATACGTTATAACGTAATACTATATAACGTTATACGTTATAACGTAATACTATATAACGTTATACGTTATAACGTAATACTATATAACGTTATACGTTATAACGTAATACTATATAACGTTATACGTTATAACGTAATACTATATAACGTTATACGTTATATGGTGATACTATATAACGTTATAACGTAATACTATATAATGTTATACGTTATAACGTAATACTATATAACGTTATACGTTATAACGTAATACTATATAACGTATAACGTTATAACGTAATACTATATAACGTTATACGTTATATGGTGAAACTATATAACGTTATAACGTAATACTATATAACGCTATACGTTATATGGTAATACCATATAACGTTATACGTCATAACGTAATACTATATAACGTTATACGTTATAACGTAGTACTATATAACGTTATACGTTATAAGGT